>NW_005871719.1:301917-368255 GCF_000147115.1 Myotis lucifugus | reverse complement strand
CTATATTATCACAAAGATTCCCACCCCCTTTTTAATATATTTTTATTTAATTCAGAGAGGAAGGGAGAGAGAAACATCAATAATGAGAATCATTGACTGGCTGCCTCCTGCATGCCCCCTAATGGGGATCGAACCTGCAGCCCAGGCATGTGCCCTTGACTGGAATCAAACCCAGGACCCCTTAGTCCACAGGCCAATGCTGTATCCACTGAACCAAACCAGCCAGGGTGCCGCCCCCTTTTTTATTGCCACCATTATAATAGCAAGATATTTTTGCCCTAGCCAGTGTGGCTCAGTTGGTTGGAGCATTGTCCCCATATATGAAAGGTTGCAGGTTCAACTCCCAGTCAGGACACATACCTAGGTTGTAAGTTCAATCCCTGGTTGGGGCATGTACGGAAGGCAACCAATTAATGGTTCTCTCTCACCTCTCTCACATCTCTCTCTCTCTTCCCAAACACTCTCTATCCTTTCCTCTTCCACTCTTTGTGGCTCAGTGGTTGAGCATGGACCTATGAACCAGGAAGTCCTGGTCTAATTCACAGTTGCGGACTCAATCCCCAGTAGGGGGACATGCAGGAGGCAGCCAATCAATGATTCTCTCAACATTGATGTTTCTATCTCTCGCTCCCTCTCCCTTCCTCTCTGAAATCAATAATAATATATTTGTAAATAAATAACTAATCAATGGGCATATCCTCAGGTAAAGATTTAAAAATAATTTTTTTTCACTTCCCAAGAAACTTTTATTTTGTTGTTACTGCTAATTCACCTTAGGATATTTTTCCATTGATTTTTAGAGTGTAAAAGGAGGGGGAGACACAAAGAGAAGGAGAAACATTGATGTGAGAGAGATTGGGGCCAGAGATCAAGACTACAACCTAGGTAGGTGCCCTTGACCTGAAATCGAACCTGGAACCCTGCAGTCCGCAGGCTGATGCTCTATCCACTGAGCCAAACCAGCTAAGGCTCTACAAAACCATTATACCCTATTCAGAATGCATGTCTTAGATATTTCAAGCATCTTATTAGAAACGAATGTTTATTATCATGATCACAGACTTGTTCCCAAACTTAATACTGAGTATAAGTTTTTTTTAAATCCTCACCCGAGGACATTTTCATTGATTTTTAAGAGGGGGTGGGGATAAAAACATCGATATGAGAAACATTGATCGGTTGCCTCCCATAAGCACCTGGACTGGGGCCGGGGATTGAAACAGCAATCCAGGTAGGTGCTCTGACCAGGAATTGAACCCAAGACCTTTTGGTGTACAGGATGACGCTCCTACCGACTGAGCCACACTGGCCAGGGCCCAAGTTTAATTTCATCTGAGCCTTAATTCCAAGCCTTCCCAAGGTTGCAGAGTCTCCTGCCCCGCCCCCGCCCATCCCCAACCCTCCAGAGAGGAGCTTTTTCATCTCCAGCCAGTGGAGGAAGTTGGAGGGGCATGAGGTAGGGAAGGGTCAAGTTAGTGGTCTTTTGGCTCAAGCAATGGAGTTCTGGGCTTGGAACCATCCTGCTTGCATCTGAATGCCACCTCTGCCCTTCACTATGTGTGACACTGGGCAGCTGTTGGGAGCTCTCTGTGCTCCAGTTGCCTATCTGTAAAGTACAGAATATAACAGTGACTGTCAGAGAGTATTGTTATGAGGATTTAATGAAATGATACCCACAATGAATTTAGGACAGGATATGGTACATGTAGGTGCTCAACATCATTATTAATCAAATTGGACTAAGAAAAGCATCACTCATACCTACTTTAATAAAAATATGAACTTTATATTTCATGTCTATAAATGAATCCTTATGAGGTAGTTGAAAAGCAGTTTCCTCTAATTATTTAAACATTTGCTTTTACCACCTTCCCTATGTTGTGGTTTCTGTTAATAAAGAAATAGTGCTAAACAAGTGAAGGTTAGCATAGCTCCTAACCAACTTATCAATATTCATCAAATTGGACTAAGAAAAGCATCACTCATACAGGTTTTTAGAATACCTACTTTAATAAAAATATGAACTTTATATTTCATGTCTATAAATGAATCCTTATGAGGTAGTTGAAAAGCAGTTTCCTCTAATTATTTAAACATTTGCTTTTACCACCTTCCCTATGTTGTGGTTTCTGTTAATAAAGAAATAGTGCTAAACAAATGAAGGTTAGCATAGCTCCTAACCAACTTATCAAAAATTCCAAATTAGGGGAATCCAAATTGAAAGATTTCTAATGAATTAAAAGTAGTTTTTAGTGGAAAGCATCCTCCAAAATAATGTTCAGAATGATGGTGGCGGTTTAATAAAGGGCCAATTATTTCATTTTGTAACATGAGTCCCATGTCCAGCTTTATCAAAATATTGCTACATTTGTGGAAGGTGTTCCCTTTTGCAAGGAAAAATTTAAAAATTATAAATAAATTTGGTTTAAATTATGTTGGTTTTCACTAGTATTTTAAAAAACCCTTTATAACATGAAATAACAGTATAGTTATTAATCCACATACTTTCCTCTGTAGTTTCCATCAATAAGGGTGTGCCACCAACATCACCAATGCCCAGTACAACAGAAGCACTGACCAGTTCTACAGGGAGAGAATCAACTCCCCTCTGAGCGACACAGAAGGACGGCACTGATGTAAGTTACCAGTGGCTTAGATTGTCTCCTTCAGATGAACATTCATTTCAGTAGAAAAAGGGATTTTTAAATGGTAAAACTTTCTACCTGAATTCTCTTATAAGGAAACAGTTGATTCTCACTGTTCATGTAGTTATGTTCTATAAAGTCACTGTGAACAACAAATGAGCAAATACTGAAACATTGCTCCTACAGGAAATACAGGGTTAGGTTCCTATGAGCTTCTGGTCACATTTTTGTCAACCGATCAATATATAACCTTATCATACAAGTGTTTATTTAAAGACATCTTATTTAATATACATTAACAGTGAATTCATGGCCAACAGCACTATAAACCTGTGTCTGAATGAAGCTTATTTCACACTGTATTTTCTCCATAAGGCACATCACAGCCTTCATGTGCTGAGGAAACTAGACAGCACTTCAGCACTACATCTGGGGGCCATTATAAATAATGAAATCACCAACAAAAAGCACAAAAATGTCACTATAAATAGACCACAAAAAGGACACTTGTTTTACAGTATGAGAGCTAAAACCTCAACTGGGGAATGTGCACCTTGGACAATTCAAATTCTTTGCTATTCTGCACATGTCTGCAAATGACCGCAGAAGTGCCTTGAGCACTGATTTGGGGGTTACAAGTAAACTGTAGCAAGTAGGTGAATTCCCAAATATGAAACCCACAAATGAGGTCTATCTGTACTTTGGAACCTGTACTTAGATATGAAGTCCTTAATCTTTCCTTTACAGAAATGGGTTCTTGAATTCCTTAAGGTTTGAAAGTAAAAGTTACTGGATTGATACCTTACTAAAATGTGTTCAGGGACCTGTTTAAGCATGTTACAGATTTTATAATGGGAAGTATTTTTTAATTGAGGTATTATTGACATATATTATTATATTAGCTTCAGATGTACGTGATTCGATATTTGCATATTGCAAAATGATCACAAGTCTAGTTAACATCCGTCACCACACAGCCACAAAATTTTTTTTCTTGTGACGAGGACTTTTAAGATTTACTCTTAGCAACTTCCAAATGTTCAATACAGTTAACCATGCTATATATTACAACCCCATGATTTAATTATTTTAAAACTGGAAGTTTGTACTTTTCTCTAAAAAAAAAAATTTCCTTCTAAATAATATTCCATTGTACATGTATGCTACGTTTTCATTAACCATTCATCCACGGATACTTAGGTTGCTTCCAATCTTGGCTATTATAAATATTGCTGCAGTGCAGATACTTTTCGGGTTAGTGTTTTCCTTTCCTTTGGATATATACCCAGAAGTGGAATTGCTGGTTCATACGGTAGCTCTATTTTTATTTTTTGAGGCACCTCCATACTGTTTTTCCACAGTGGCTGCACCAATTTACACAAAAGTACACAAGGGTCCCCTTCCTCCACATCCTCACCAACACTTATTTCATGACTTTTTGATCTAACAAGTGTGAGGTGATATCTCATTGATTTGCTCAAATATAAATGTTAACTGTAGTTTTTAAGACTAAATAAAACACTAATTAAAAAACTAGTTATTTGGACACATCACGTATGTAGTATTCCAACCAAAAATGTATATAGCAGTGCCCCCTTTTCTGTGGTCTTGCTTTTCATGGTTTCAGTTCCCCGAGTTCAACAATGGTCTGGAAATATTAAATGGAAAATTCCAGAAATAACTCATAAGTTTTAAAATCGCACGCCATTCTTAGTAGTGTAATGACATCTCATACTGTCCTATTCCATCCCTTTGTCCGGTGTATCCACGCTGTATAAACATGACCTGCTGTTAGTCACTTAGTAGTCACCTAGATCGATTGCTGCTGGTATCACATGCTTGTGTGCAAGGAACCCTCATTTTACTTAATAATGGCCCCAAAGCACAAGAGTAGTTTAAACTTTATAGTAGGTATGTATAAACAAGAAAAAAACACAGTAGATATAGAGTTCAATACTAACCACAGTTTCAGGCATCCACTGGGGGTCTTGGAACGTACCCCCTGTAGGTAAGGAGGTACTATTGTAATCTGAATCTTAGTGTAAGAAAACATCAACATACCAACTGATGAAAATTCTATGAAATGACTGGCCTGTATTTTTAAAAAATGTCTATATGATGAAAGACAGAGAGGTTGAGGAACGTTCCAGATTTAAAAAGACTATAGAGGTGTGAAAACTAAACGCAATATGCAATCTTGAACTGGATATTCTGGTACTAGAAAAGAACTACTAAAAAGGACATTATGAGGACAATTAATGAAACAAATATGCATTACAGATAAAAGAATTGTATTGTTTCTTTTTCTATGATTACATAAAACATCCTTCTTAAATACAAATTGAAGTATTAAGGGGTAAAGGAGCCTAATGTATGCAATCTTCTCTCAAATAGTTCAGAAACAAAAAAAATGTGACTGCAAATGAGGCAAATATTAAAAACAGGTGAATTTAGAAGGTCATATACTAGTGGGTAGTTTTTTGTTTTGTTCTTGAATTTTCTAAAGTTAAATTATTTAAAATAAAGTTTTAAAAAGCTATATATAATAAAGCATGTACACATAAACTTACTGTCTTCTGTGGTTGGGTTCTTTCCAGTTTGACCAAAAATGACATTAGCAGCTGATAAACAGTGTCTGGCCTCCATAAAGCATTGCTGTTAAGGAAATAAACAAGAGTAAATGCAACTGTCCCACAGCCTTATTTGCAATTGATATGGGAAAAGCTATCAAAATCAGTAAAAACCACTAAGGAGACCCTGTATAGTCACCGAACATTAAGAAGGTATATAAGACATGTTATGGTATTATCGAGTTACAAGGCTGCCTCAAAGAAGTACAATACCCCCAAACTTTTTTTAAAAAATATATTTTATTGATTCTTTACAGAGAAGAAGAGAGAGGGATAGAGAGTTAGAAACATCGATGAGAGTGAAACATCGATCATCTGCCTCCTGCACACTCCCCACTGGGTATATGTTCACAACCAAGGTACATGCCCTTGACCGGAATCGAACCTGGGACCCCGAGTCCGCAGACCGACGCTATATCCACTGAACCAAACCAGTTAGGGCCCCCCAAACTTTTAATAATCCAAACTGACTGGAAGACAGCTGCTGACTGAGTTGACTCTCCTCAGGTAATCAGTAAGTATACAACAACAGCTATCATCATAGACTCAAAGTGCCTCAGATCATCTTTAGGTTCTGCCCAAATACACAAAGTTACATGCACAATAACTTCTTAGACCATTTACATTTTGTCAGAGGACTTAAAGATTTGATTTTGTTTAGGTTTAGAGATCCCTTTTCTGTCCTACCATTCAAAGGCAAAAATAATAAATGATAGGAAGAGATTCCTGTCTTCTAAAAATCTTCAAATTTATGAGAATTCCCACCAAGTTTTGAAGTCAACGACTTTCCACAGACAAACTTTACGAAACTGTTTTATCGACACATTTGAAGACTTCATAATTCAAATCTGGGCATAGTAAACTTCTCAAATGCTTGGAGAAGATCTCCTTGTTAATGTGAACACTTTGCATTTATCATGTAAGTCACAGGACCACCCAGCAAAAGTACAAAGTTCAAGTCCAACTTTTAGTTGAAAGTCATCCTCATAAATATGTCTACTTCATGTTAGATATACCTACCTGATTTTGCTAAGAAGATTTTTAATAGTTAGCTATGACTTTAAAATCTCAACATTGAATGTAGCCCTCCCTAATGGCAAATTCAGAAGCCATCTTGAGAATATCTGGGGACATGTGTAGTATTAGCCCAGCAACATCTACAGATCAAAGTGTTAGTGTTAAACCTCAAAAAAACAAAAGTTCGTTTACATAAACAGCTTTAATTGTCCCTCCACAATCCCTCAGCCTTCATTACCACTTCAGCTTTCTCCAGCGTGGTCCCTGTGAGCAACCACTACTAGACCAGCGAGTGTCTTGCTTTGTGCCCTCAGGTGGCTGCTAAAGTGGGACGTTAGCAGCTGCCAGGTAGGGACTCACCAAGCAGCAAACCTCACCTCTGGACCAGATGAGGATGAGGATGATATAAATGACAGCTGCTTTTCTAAAAACATGGTTCAAATCTCTCTCTTTGCAATACAACTTAACCAGCTGTAACAAAAACTTATAAACCATCTTGGTAAAAAAATAAAAGCACAAGGTAGTGGAGGTACTCATGAAAACTACTGCATGCTCCACGTAAGCAATGTTTAACAACTTTACATTTTAAATTACACTTTAATATCTAGATATCTAAGTATTATCAATACCAACGTTGTTTTAAGTGATAATCAGTGAATATGTAACTTTAAACAAAACAAATAAGAGGCGCCCAGAAGTTATAAAAATGGTGCCACAAGCAGAGGCACAAGATAACACTTTTTGATGATGGCCACAATGAAATGGATACATGAGTTAGATTTAACTGAATGCTCTGATATATGCAGCAGCATTACTTACTTAAACCATAGTCCTAGAAGCGGTGCTGCAGTCACCACAGCCCTTTCTCTCCTACTAATAGCTTTTCTGAATGAAATTCTGTGGGACAATACTTAGGGTGCATTTACAGAATCAGCACTAACAAAAATCTTAGAAAGGATAAAGGCCCAGTAAGGATATCGCAGCAGGCAACCAGAGATCTAAGAAGGAACTCTGATAAGCAAAAATTACCAAAACTTCAGAGAGGCTTGTGAGTCAGAAATACAAATAAAATTTCTATTGCTGAGATATCCGATTGAGGATTAACAAAATATCTAGCTGGGAAAGGTGGCTTAAAAGTGTTTTAGCATTAAAAACAAGATCTTGAATAGAGGAACAAATAAGTCAAAAGTATACAACATGATTCTTAATAATTTTGATAAACAACTAAAAAGCTAAAAGTCCCTGTGAAGTATATCATAAAGACCTGGAATGCCGAAACCGGTTTGGCTCAGTGGATAGAGCGTTGGCCTGTGGACTGAAAGGTCCAAAGTTCGATTCCGGTCAAGGGCATGTACCTTGGTTGTGGGCATATCCCCAGTGGGAGATGTGCAGGAGGCAGCTGATCGACGTTTCTCTCTTATCAATGTTTCTGACTCTCTCTCTCCCTTCCTCTCTGTAAAAAATCAATAAAATATATATTAAAAAATATATATATTAAAAAAAAAAAAGACCTGGAACTCTGGAACTGAGCAGAGATATTCCCAATATAGAAAAATTATTATAAAGAAATTCTAAATAACTGAAATGCATCACATGCTTTTATCAAAGCCCACATTTAACAGTCAACTTCCTCAAATTCTCATAGCCAGCAGATTACAATTGTCTAAAGATAAAGTTATATCTACAAAATCTGCAATTTAAGGTAACATCTCACTAAAATGAATTGAGAAAGCATGCTTCTAACAAAAAAGAATTGGTCTTAGGTAACGTAATTTTAGAGGCTAGAAACATGTAAGATAATGATAAAACTCAGTATTTTAAGATTCAATAGATTAATGCAACAAAAGCTACAAAATTTTAGCACACTGGCAAACTGGGCTGTATTTTTCTGTCTAGTTTACATTAAAATATAAGCTACCTATTTTTTTCAAGGTTTAATTATAAGTTCTTATTGTTACTGCTGTTGAGATGAGAGTATGGGCTACTGGTTGGTTACTTTATATCCCATTTTTTGGTTAAAACTATCACAAAGGCCCATGCCATTCTAGCTGGATGCCAGTTGTGTGGATATGCTTTTGTTGTTATAGTCGTTGAATTCTATTAGAGATGTCCCTAAGATACCGAGTTTAAAAGATTATATTTTCAAGGTACTATTTGGTCTATATTTCATATACTCTATCGGTAACTTTGTTAGAAACAACTTCAAAAAGCTTACCTTATTGATGTAAAATTGTGACAAGGTAGCAGCATTAATAGCCCACTCTATAGGATGGTAGGCATTGTGCTCAAGCTGGCGTTTTAGGGTACTGTGGCAATAATGAGCAGCCTTCTCAAACACTTCCTTATGTTGGTAGACTTGAGCCAGGTAATATAGGTTATGAGTATAAACCTTCTCAAATCTATGAAGAAAAAAACCAGTATTTGCATAATGGTTTACAATTTATACAGAACTTTCATATATATGTATCTTACTCCTCTCACCAACCCTTTAAATCGGGTATGGCTATTTGACAGATAAGGAAACTGATCCTTAGATATGAACAGAGTCACATATCTAAATAAGTGGCAAATGAAGGTTTTAATCCATTTCAGAATCCACATTCTAGAACTTTTATGAGTGCCTTGAAAGAGAAAACGTGTTTTTTAACAATTATCTACACTATGTGAAAATGTCTGTGAGGGCTGATTTCAATACCTACTCACCTTTTTGATCTCTCTTGTTCAGTAAGTTTCTCTTCTTCAGGAAGAAAATGCTCAGTAGGATCAAGAGGAGGACTCCCAATCTACAATCAAAGAAAAACAACTCTAAAATTTCACTGTAAACACCAAGCGCCCTCTTCTGGAAGGACTGGAGAAATTCATTTTACCCAAGAAGTAATTTTCTTAACCCATAAAATCTAAGAGTCAAAGAATTAAAAGATTTCCTACAAGCTCACACTTGACAAAATTTTAATGGCTGTTTCAGGTGAACTTCAAATAAACTAAAAAAAAAAAAAAAAAAAACCCTGCTTTTAGATAAATAATTTTTAGGTATTTTAAGTCTTTATTTTTAATTTATCTTTCTTGTTGAAAGTATTACAGATGTGCCCTTTTTTCCCCCATTGACTCCCTCCACCGTGCCCCTCTAGCCCCACTAGGTATTTTGTCTTAATTCTGTCTGATATTCTTTTAAAACCTACATAAGCATGACAAATAGAAAAAAATGTATACATCCTTAGAGTAATATTGTTCTAAACTGACCACTAATGAAAAATCAAAGTTTTAAATAATTTTTCTAATATTTTTTTCCTCAAGGAAACAAGTATATAGATTACCCTCTTTTTAAAATTTTTTATTGATTTAGAGAGAGAAACATCGATTTGTTGTTCCATTTATTTTTGCATTCACTGGTTGATTTTACATTTTGTATGCAAACAATAAAAGCATTATGACTTGGGGTCCTAGAATTCATAGAAAGTGAAAATGGCCCTAACTGGTTTGGCTCAGTGGATAGAGCGTTGGCCTGCGGACTGAGGGGTCCCAGGTTCGATTCTGATCAGGGGCATGTACCTTGGTTGCGGGCACATCTCCAGTGGGAGGTGTGCGGGAGGCAGCTGATCGATGTTTCTCTCTCATTGATGTTTCTAACTCTCCCTCTCCCTTCCTCTCTGTAAAAAATCAATAAAATATATTTTTTTAAAAAAAGAAAGTGAAAATGACTAAGATAGGAAGCAAGGCCAAACACAATAGATTTTTAATTAATTCTGCAAAGACCATCTCAACAATTTTAAGGGCTGTTTAGTATGCTTGCCCTTGTCTTAATGAGGGGAATTAGTCAATGTATTATTTTATGTACATACGTCACTGTTATGACTATCACACTTTATGTGTAACACTGGCAGTTAAATCAGTCTCTTAACTAAAACAGAGGCATAAAAATAGAGTGGCCTGAACTGTGTGGCTCAGTTGGTGGGGTGTCATCCCATGCACCAAAAAGGTCACTGGTTCGATCCCCAGCAGGGGGTGTGCAGAAGGCAGGTGATTGATGTTTCTCTCCCTCTCTTCCCTTCATCTCTCCTCTCTCTTAAATCAATAAAAACATTTTTTTAAGTACACAGTGTTTTGCTACATGTTTTATGTTTCCTTATTAATACTAGGTTTGAATATAATATTATAGGTTTTTGGTATCTTTACATTTTAATTTAACAAATTCATATATTAAGAGTGAGAGCCTAAAATCATAAACAGAGACTAACATCTCAATTTGGCTTTGTGGTTCTCTGCTCTTCTTAGTTCTTAAGGAGGAAAGTTATAACACCAAGACAGAAGAGCCATGACTTTTAAAATTTTCCAATTTGGGGATATATTCCTCAGAGGGAAAAAAGCTTTAATTGCTTATAAACACATATTCTAAATTAAACAGACAAAGCACAGTGTGGAGTTTACTCAAAAAATTAAAAATGCCTTTTGACCCAGTGACCCCACTTGTAGGAATCTATTCTAAGAAGCCTAATATATCAATCAGAAAGAATATATGTACCCCTATGTTCATAGCAGCACAATTTACAATAGCTAAGATCTGGAAACAGCCCAAGGGCCCATCAGCAGATGAGTGGATAAAAAAGCTGTGGTACATTTACACAAAGGAATACTACGCAGGTGTAAAAAAGAAGAATCTCTTACCCTGTAAGAGCATGGAGGAACCTGGAAAGTATTAGGCTAAGTGAAATAAGCCAGTCAGAGAAACTCAAGTATCATATGACCTCATTTATATGTGGAATCCAATGAACAAAATAAACTGAACAAAACAAACCCAGAGACATTGAAGCATGCAACAGACTGATGCATTTCAGAGGGAAAAGGAGGGATGGGAGAAATTAACCAAAGAACTTATATGCATACTAGTGGCCTAGTGCATGGATTCGTGCACAATGAAAGGAAATTAATTAGAAGAAATATTTTAATATCGCTATTCGCCCTTTCTCTATAATAGAAGTGTCAACCAAATTCACTATCGACAATGACAGATCGAAACACACGTGTGCGATTGGCGCTCCCGAGAGCTTTATATGTATCGTGCATGCGTGAGTCAACTTAGCCTTTTATATATAGAGAATAAACTTGCTTAATTAGACCTGCTTTCTGATTTAGCTAAACTTTTTCCAGCTCAGTGAAGCACCCCAACTTCTCTTTCAAGTAATTATCAGCAACACAGCAGTAAATATCAACACAAAGCAGATTATTATTGTAGATCACACAGGGAGAACAAAGGGTAAAATATTTAACTGCAGCAGTGTTTGACTATATTCTGCACAGTGAGAAAACCTGAAGTCATTTTCAAGGTCCACCATTTCTTGCTTCCTTTCAGTCGGGTCAAGTTTCTGAACTTTCTAAATCTCCGTTTTTCGGCTAATGAAAAGAAAATAGGATTCTACCAAGTCTCCTATCTACCTACTCCAGGACTTCTGTGGGGATCAAATGAGATGAGGCGTGAGAAAAGGCTTCACAAACATTTGATTAAAGTGTAAAATATTTGCACCTGGCTATAAAACAAGTCATGTTCCTGGGCTGAAGAAACTCCAAGGAGACTAGTCACTAGGGAGAGGAAGCCGGGCATTGCTACCTGACGTCATTACTTTGCGCCCACAGCAATCATTTCCGGGCTGGGCTGGGCTGTGGGCCGCATTTTGCACCATGGGGTCTTGGCAGCATTGGCTGCGATTTGGTGGGGTGTCACTCTGGGGTGGTGGCAGGGCCTGTGTCCCACTTGGGGGAAGCCAAGTGTTGGTTTGTCAGCGCCAGGTCCGTGGTGCCAACCAGTGCGTGTCATGGCAGCTCCTGTGTTGAGTGTCTGCCCCCTGGTGGTCAGTGCGCATCATAGCTACCAGTCGGACGGTCAGAGGGACACTTAGCCTTTTATATATATAGATAGATATGCATAACCCATGGATACAGACAATAGTGCAGTGAAGGACTGGGGAAGGAACAGGAGTAGGGTAGAGGGAGTTAATGGGGGGGGGGGTGTATCTAATACTTTCAACAATAAAGATAAATTTTTTTTAAAGAGAGAGAGCAGGAAGGAGAGTAAAACCAGTTTTAGTTGAGCACCTACTATGTGCCAAGTACCATCTTATACCTATGTTAGTTCATTCTTTGACCAATGCTACAGGGTGCAAGTATCAATATTTCCATTTCACATATGAGGAATCTGAGGCCCAGAGAAGCAGAATGACTTATCAGAAGACTATACAGTTAATAGGTTCAGGATTCAAACTCAGATATGTATACAAAGTCTGTGCTCTCCCCACCCCACGAAAATAATAATAATTATTATAAACTGACAAAGCAAATAAAAATGCTCAATCTGTGCATTCTGCTTACAGTGCATTCCTTCTATCTGCTATCATCATTTTGACACTACACTGTTCCTGATGTAAAATCTCTGTCATCAGTGATGCAGCAGCAAAAGTCCCACTGATAATATCAAACGGAGTCATAAAGTTTTCTGTCAGACTATCAGTGTACATGTATACATTAAAAAATAAATGTATTTTTCATCATCATATACTGTGTTTTTGTCGCTCGAATGAATTTTATTATTTCTTCAAGGTTCTTCACATACGTACACCTTAAGAGATATCAAGTAGATATAACATGTTCTCAAAAAATCAGGGTTGGCACACAGAAGAATTTTGAGTCAGAGATTTTGCTGGTTTTGGCACACACTCACAAAAAGGTTGCCCACCCCTGGCCTAGGTTAAAAGTATGGGTTCTGGAATCAGATTGTGTGGATTAGAATCCCAACTTCACAATTTACTAGTGTGTGGAGACAAGTAACTTAATCCCTTGTAGTCTGTTTTCTCACCTCTAAAATAAGAATAATAAAAGTATCCACCTCAGAAATTGCCATGAGGATTAAATGAGTTAAAATTTGTAAATCACTTCTAACAGTGTCTGCAAGTACAGCTATTAGGTGACCACCTAGACAGCTCTATAGAGAGGTCCCTAAGTATACTGAGGAGTCATACACAAATATTATGAGTAAGGAATTCTTAACATCAGTTCCTGACTAGTTTCAATCAAATGTTAAAATTTATCTGACATGCAGCATACCTCTTTCATATACTGAAGATATAGTGCTTCTGATGAGTCTAAGTAAGCTTGTGCTGTTTCAATTTCTTCTCTTTCAGACCACAAGATACCCAGATTATTCTGGAAAATAAAGAGAAATAATGACAATATAAATCTTCTAGTAACAGTAACTTTTAGTTTCAAAGTCAAAATTTACCTACCAAACAGTAGTGAAGTCTGATTAACAATGAATTATTCCCAATATTGTCCTTATGTAGTGGTAAACAGCTACTGATGGATCCCTAATGATCCCTGCCTCCTGGTATTCATGACCTTGTTGTATAATCTTTTCCCTGTAAGTATGGGCTGGATTTAGTGGCTTGCTTCTAACAAACAGAATATGGCAACAGTGATAGAAGATCTCTTCCAAGATTAAGTTACAGAACACCGTTCCATTTGAGGTGCTCCCCTCCCATTCTCTCTGAGGGGAGTCCACTGCCATGTGGTGGTTGTGCATAGACTCGCATGGCAAGGAACTGAGGGAGGTCAACTGAAGCCCTCAGACCAACCTCCTGTAAGGAACTGAAACCTGCCAACAATCCCATGAGAGAGTTTGGAGGATCCTCCCTCAGTTGACCCTTCAAGTGCAGCCTCAATGGGATGAGAGACCTTGAGGCAGAGGCGACCAGCTAAGCCATGTCTAGATTCCTGAAATAAAAGTTGTTTCTTCAAGATCCTAACTTTGGGGGCAAAATTTTACATAGCAATAGATAGTATACATCAAGACAAAGATGAGCCAGAAACATGTTTTCAAGTATCTACAATCTCCAGAAGCCTCTTAACAGTTACTGTTTGGTTCAAGCCTGAAGAAAGGGAGGTGAGCTCTCAAATTCAAATTATTCAAATTATGTTATGAAGACTCTGAAGATGCTATATGCCTTTAACTCATCAGTTAAGTCAGATTCCTAATGTTTACCATTTCAAACAATAAAACATGTTTGTACTTTCCAGAGTTCTTAAAATTATATAGCTTTGTAATTAAATCCAGTCAACTAAAAATTCTTCATTTGTAGTCTTTTCTTGTATCGATCACTTCCTTTGATTTCCATAGCACGAACTTCTTTCTGCTACCATGAAGGTGCTAAGAAATTGATTAGATTGGGGTAATATGCTAAATAACATTTTTAAAACTAAGCCAGTTTGTCCCCTGGCATGTGACTCTGCAGGCGCTGTACAGAGCAAATCAGGACTGTTTAGATGGTCAAAACTCAAGACTGGATGCCTAGCTAACCTTTAGAAAACAGGGTTAGACTGCCCCACCCCGTGGGATAGTCCTTCAGGCACAAGGAAACTTCTGAGGCTGGGTTTCTACCACCTTCTGCTTACTTCCCTAGGGAAGGGCACAGGATAAAGAAACAAAGAGGGCCCTGACTGGTTTGGCTCAGTGGATAGAGGTCAGCCTGCGGACTGAGGGGTCCCGGGTTCGATTCTGGTCAGGGGCATGTACCTTGATTGCAGGCACATCCCCAGTGGGGGCTGTGCAGGAGGCAGCTGATCGATGTTTCTAACTCTCTATCCCTCTCTCTTCCTTTCTGTAAAAAATCAATAAAATGTATTTTTTTAAAAATAAAAAATGCAAATTGCAAAAATCTATTAACAATGTCTTTAAAAAAAAGAAACAAAGAGGTTTTTGATGTGTGTGTTTTTTTAAATACATTTTATTGGTTTTTTTAGAGAGAGGAAGGGAGAGGGATAGAGAGATAGAAACATCGATGAAAAAGAAACATCATGGATCAGCTGCCTTCTGCATGCTTCCCACAGGGGATCGAATCCACAACCCGGGCATGTGCCCTGACTGGGAATCGAACTGGTGGCCTCTTGGTTCCTGGTTCGATGCTCAACCACTGAGCTACACCAGCCGGGCACAAAAAGTTTTTAATGCAGATTAACCTGTGGTCCACAGAACCACAAGGTACCCATTAATAGAATTCAGAGTCTAAGAATATGGATGGAAAAATCATTTCAATTTATTTTCACTATGTTCTACTAAAATTTAGCATTTCTTTTAATTATGAAAGCAGGAAAAAAATGCAACAATATGCCCTGGCTGGTGTTGCTCTGTGGTCAGAGCATCGGCCTGAGGACCGACGGGTCGTGGGTTCGATCCCTGGTCAAGGGTACAAAGCTGGGTTGCAGGTTCATCCCTGCCCAGGTCAGGGCATGTGCTGGAAGTAACCAATCGGTATCTCTCTCTTTCTCTCTTTCTCCTTCTCCCTCCTCTCTCTCTCTCTCTCTCTCTCTCTCCCTCTCTCTTGTTCTCTCCCCCCCCTTTCCTTTCCCCCCCCTTTCCTTTCCTCCCTCCCTTCCACTTTCTCTAAAAAGTCAATGAAAAAATATCCTTGGGTGAAGATTAACAACAAAAAAAGCAGCAGTATTATAGTACCTGAGATTTTGTGACCTATAAAAGTGAAAAAATCTTAATGTTACAATTTGCTGATCTCAAAATATTTATATTCATTACTATTTTAAAATTATGTTTTAAAAAAAATAAAATAAAATTATGAACATTGCTCAGCCCGCATGGCGTCAACCTATGAACCAGGAGGTCATGGTTCAATTCCCAGTGTGGGGTGTGCAGGAGGCAGCCAATCAATGATTCTCTCTCATCACTGATGTTTCTCTCTCTCTCTCCCTTTCCCTTCCTCTCTGAAATAAATATATATTAAAAAATAAAATTATGGACATTAGACACATCATTAGATGTTGTGTAACATATTAATAAAGACGCACATGCCGAACCGGTTTGGCTCAGTGGATAGAGCGTCGGCCTGCGGACTGAAAGGTCCCAGGTTCGATTCCGGTCAAGGGCATGTACCTTGGTTGGGGGCACATCCCCAGTGGGGGGTGTGCAGGAGGCAGCTGATCGATGTTTCTAACTCTCTATCCCTCTCCCTTCTTCTCTGCAAAAAAATCAATAAATTATATTTTAAAAAAAAAGATGCACACATATTACTACATCATACATTTGTTTTAAAAAATATTTTGAGCCCTATCTGGACTGCTAAGTTGGTTGGAGTATTGTTCCATATACCAAAAGGTTATGAGTTCAATTCCTGGTCAGGGCACATACTTAGGTTGTGGGTTTGATTCCTGGTTGCAGTGCATAACAATTGATGTTTCTCTCTCATATCAATGTTTTTCTCTCTCTCTTTCTCTAAAATCAATGAAAACATATCCTTAGGTGAGGATTAAAATATTTATATTACTGGTTCCTTTAATATTCTTTTACATTTTATTTTATACATTTAAAGTCATTCCTCTGTTTTATGCAATACTAGAGGCCTGGTGCATGAATTCATGTGCGGGGTGGGGTCCAGCCGCCCACCCTGATCAGGGCCATTGGGTGGGCGGGCTGGGGGGAGGGGCCACGGGTGTTGGCCAGCCACTCCGCCCCCTGGTCGAACTCCCTGTCAACTCCCAGTGGAGGGGACAATTTGTATATTAACCTTTTATTATATAGGATAGGCTTCACTAGACTGCAATATGCCACAAAAAATGTTTAGAAACCCTAGAGTTTAATGGTGACTTGAGCAAAAGATCTAGAATTGATTTGATTTTTAACTCCACAGAAATAACTGCTATTGACATTCTACATGAATTGTTTTTTAAGTATAATATAAATCCTACAACACAACAGAAACTATTGTATCATTCACAGAGCATCAGACCAGGTAGGGAAAAAAGTTGAATATAAAATAATAAAAGTACTACTACTGGTGAATTCTACCAAACATGTAAGGAAGAAATAATAGCAACTCTACACAAACTCTTCTAGAAAAATAAGGAAAGAACATCTCCCATCTCATACCAAATCAAAGACATAACAAGAAAACTACAGACTGATGCCCTTCATGAACAAAGATACAAAAAACGTTAACAAAATTTTAGCAAATTGAGTACAAACGGGTCAACCTTAAATTAAGATTAAAATTACCTTAGATTTTTTTTCTTAATAGAATGAACAGGATCAGAACTGGTGGAGAAGAGCTGAAAAAGCCATTTACGGGGCGAAACCCAGGCAATGACCACGACTAAGCAAAGCAGCAGGCGACGTTAAAGAGGACGACGAGGGTGGGGGGTTCCCGGTCGTTTATCCCAAAGCTTCCAAGCCGTGGGACAGACTGTGCCCCGTGACATGTGCCCTCGGCCCTGGCAGAGTCGGGGCCCGCCCCGCCCTCGCCCCGCCGCCCCCGGCCGCCCCCCGCCCCTCGCCCCGGCAGCGGGCCGGCTCTCACCTGCGCCTGGATGTACAGCGAGACGCACTCGGGCGCCAGCCGGTACCTGCGCACCAGCCGCAGGCATTTCATCAGGTGCTCCTCCCCCGCCGACAGCTCCTCCGTGTCGAGGTGGTTCAGCCCCAGGTGGAACTCAATCACCGCCAGCCTCACGGCGCCCTGGGCCACGGGCCCCTCGACCGCCACCAGCTCGGCCAGCAGCCCCGGGGCGGAGTCCCCCGCGCCCACGTCGTCCTCGGCCTGAGGCCGCTCGTCCTCGTCCTCGTCCTCGGGCGCGGGGCCCAGCAGCGCTCTGACCTCCTCCAGCAGAACTCGGGCGCCGTACTTGGACTTGTACGGCTCCTTCTCGGGGTTTTTATGCAGTTCTACCCGCGACAGAGCCAGCGCGGCCTGGAATTTCTCTCGAATCTCGGCCCACGCGCCGTTCGCCATCGCGGCCTCCGCTGCTCAGGTTTCCCTAATGTTTCCAATCGGGACTCCCGCCTTCCTTTCTGCTTTACGACACTTCACTTACGGCCCCTGATAGGTCCGGGCACTGCATCACTATGACCAATGAGGTCCACCAAGGGAACCGCAATATGCTCAGCAGTGACCAATGGGAAGGCGGAGTGATTACCGTAGCAACCGTTGTCATGGAAACAAAGCTGCAAAAGAGGATGGCCCCACCTCCCAGCCCCGCCCTCCGTAATGGTGAATTCATCTCTCGCTTGGCCGGGTAAAGTTATATCGATATAAAACTACCGGCTGACTTTAATATAAAACTACCGGCTGACTTTAATATAAAACTACCGGCTGACTTTAATATAACATGGAAATATTGTTAACAAACATATCTGCGAACTACTCTTGTTAATTGATATAAGCCGAAAGGCATAACTCTTTTGGCATTAGTGTGTAACTTAGTCCATCACGATAAAAATATAACAAGGATCGGGTTATTATTACTATATAGCCTGATGAGTGAAAGCTATGAATGTAAAAAGCACTTCAACCCTGAAATGCAGGTTGTAGGGATGTGCACAACTTCCCAAAGTAACACGAGTTAAATCCCAGAGCTGTGGCAAGGCACCTCAGACACTTTTTCCACTACACACCTTCCTAAACTAGCCAAATTCAGGGCAGACTGAGGGGAAGGGGGAGAGCACTTTTAATTATTATGCTATACTGTCTCCTAGTAGGAGCTCAATAAATAAACCACCATGACACATGGTGCTGACCTCTAAAGATCTAGCTGGTAGAACAGCCAGGTGAAAACTAAAATAGAGATTTCTGAAAAATCCTTACACAGACACACACCTAATAAACAAAGACATCAGACTAGGAAACTTGAGATGGAGGAGTTCTAGCTGACAATATTTCCTCTCTTGGCCTTCTTTTTACACCAGTATTTTGAGTATTGAAGGTCATGGGATGTTCCCTGTGAGATGTCATAAAGCAGTCCCTGTGGAATTTGTCCAGTGAGTGGTATACAGAGCAATGCAGTGACCCGAGATCAAGCTCGTGGATGATAATTAGAAGAGAGGGAAAAGTATAAGGCATGTTGTAATGAAAGGGAGTTAACTTGTTTGGTCAGAGCACAGCTAATGTCTATCAATTATGTTCATTCCAGTAAAAATAAGATACTAAGAAGAGCACTAATTTGTCTTTACACTGGGGAGCCAACTTAATGGAAAACTCATTAATAAGAGCAGGGTAACCATCATCTGTAGTATATAATATTGATATGAAAGTGCTAGAACATGCAATTGGACATTCTTTTGAACAAATAAGAGGTATAATGATTGGGAAGAACATGAAAAAATTATCATTATTTTTTTAATATATATTTTATTGGTTTTTTACAGAGAGGGAGAGGGATAGAGAGTTAGAAACATCGTTGAGAAACATCGATCAGCTGCCTCCTGCACACCCCCCACTGGGGATGTGCCTGAAACCAAGGTACATGCCCTTGACCAGAATCGAACCCGGGACCCTTCAGTCCGCAGGCTGACGCTCTATCCACTGAGCCAAACTGGTCAGAGCAAATTATCATTATTTACAGATGGTATGATTGATTGTGTTCCTGAAAAGGCAAAGTAAAACAACTAAACAGAAAAAGTAAAAAAAAAAAAAGTTTAGTAAACAGGCGGGTCACAAATAAAGGTATAAAAATCAACAACCTTTCATTGGAGGAAAGATGCAATGGAGAAAAAGATCACTTTCATAATAGTAACATCAACAAAAATCTAGCATAAACTTAACCATTTTAATGAATTAAATAAAAATAATAAGAATGTAAGACATGGCGCGTCACCGTCCCGCCCTCGTCGAGCCGGGTTTGCTGCTCCTCGTGGACCTTCCAGTCCCCTCAGCCGGCCCTCCAGACGCCGGGCTCCTCCCGGTGTGTGAAATGGCTGCCAGGCTGCTCCCTGCCCTTGCTCTTTTGCCTTTTGGTCCACTAGTGGCGACTTTTGAGTCGTTTCTGTTTTTTGTGTTTTTTTTCCCCCCTTTCATGAACTCTCGGCCTGTCCAGCGCCAATAAAGTTCTTCCTGGAACTGGACTTGTGCCACCCCCTCGCTTACTAGGCCCCTGGCGGCCGTGTCCCCACCCGGCACTGGGGAGTCCACATCCTCTCCCTGGTCCTGGGATCCTGGCGACCCCACCCCAGTCCCGAGGCCCCTCCCGAGGCCACTACCCTCGCGTCCGTGGGCGCCTCAGGCCTTATTTTTGCCGTCGCTGCTCGGTCAGGGCTGGCCTGTGACCTGAAGGTCTCATTGTCTCTAATTGAACCGGCTCACCTTTTTGGAGGAAAGAAAAGAACCCTGGAATGTGAAAGGACAGGAGACTTCTACCCAGGCATGCATCTCCTAAATTCTAAAGGGCCCCACAAGACTTTCAAGGAGGGGAGCAACAAGCAGCCACAGCTCATCCCAGGCTAACCTTTTTTTTTTTTCTTTAATATATTTTATTTATTTTTTACAGAGAGAAAGGGAGAGGGATAGAGTTAGAAACACCCATCAGCTGCCTCCTGCACGCCCCCTACTGGGGATGTGCCCACAACCAAGGTACATGCCCTTGATTGGAATCGAACCTGGGACCCTTCAGTCCGCAGGCCGACGCTCTATCCACTGAGCCAAACCGGTTTCGGCCCAGGCTAACCTTTTGAACCAGTCCGCAAGGCCCTCTTTTCTCTCACTTCTCAGGGAGCCAAAGCAGCCCGGCCCAGCTCTCTCCTGTTGCTTCTTCTATCCCAAGCCCTTCCTTGTTCCACTATCCCAGCTTTAACACATTAAGCGCCATGTCAGTCCCTGGTGACTGACGATATACAACTTAAAAAGTTCTATTCTTCTATTAATAAATTTTAAATAATTTGAAGATCATAAAAGAATGTACCTAAATATCACTTGTTACCAACATTTTTAAAAAATATTATTAAAACACGATATACACAAAAATAGTTGTCCTGTGCAGGTTTCACAGAACGTTGTAACTTGTTTTGTCAACTTCCTGGCAATATCTCGTCCAAATTGTGCTGCATTATCTTCGAGCTTTAGACACTTCCAGTTTTTAGTTGCTGTTTGTGATGAGATATTTGAGGTATATTTACAGTACTGCTACTTGGAATTTCTTTATCCCAACAATTTGTTAGATGGACAGCTAATTTCTTCTGAAATTCTGTGATACTCATATTCTTCTTGCTAATATTTTTAAATAAAATATGAGCATTGAGAACAGCAGTATTTAGTAGGAGCTTAAAGGCTAGCTTTTTATACCATTTCATGGGTTTTCGTAACATATTATTATAGGCACTCATTTGATCAGATATATCAACTGCTGCTTTTCTTGCATTATAATCCACTACAATTTTTGGTTTCAAGTAGTGACCTAATCTATTTCCAACATTCACCATCTCTGACATGTTTTGTTGAAAGATGTCCTGCTTATCTTTCCATTTCAAAATGGTTATTCCTTTTTTGCTATAATTTCTCCCCATTTTAATTTCTTTGACATTACTTTATGAGGATTTCCTGGTCGATTTGAACATAATGTTCCTACTAAATGAGTATTATTGAGTAATTTATATGCTAAATCTAAACTTGTGTACCAGTTGTCTGTGTACAACATGTGTCCCTTATTGAATACATCTCTACAGACACATTAAAAAAAAAAAAATGTAAGACATAAGTCTTATTTCCCAGACTGTCAGCCCTAAACAGCATTATCTATTATAAGGAAACCTGGTTCCTTCAAGAAAATGCTAATTCTGGTTCTGGGACAGGATGAGCCTGGCTATCTTGTCACACCAGAAATCAAAGAAAACATCAAAGACTAGAAGGGTCAGTTCAAAAGAATTGAAAAGGTGCCAACTTAAAAAGAGGTTCTTGGGCAGTGTTGCCAATACCCTGGCGGAGAAACTGAGGTCATCATCACACTTGAAATATTTAAATTGGATAGAAAACTATTTCAGCAATGCAGACAATTAAATGCATTATTGTGGGCGATGGTGCCATTGTTAAGACATGTCTCCTAATATCCTACACAATAAGCAAATTTCCATCTGACTATGTACCAACTGTTTTTGACAACTATGTAGTCACAATTGTGATTGGTGGAGAGCCATACTCTTAGACTTTTTGATACAGCAGGGCAAGAGAATATGACAAGATTTTGACTGCTGAGTTATCCACAAGCAGATGTATTTCTAGTCTGTTTTTCAGTGGTCTCTCCATCCTCATTTGAAAACATTAAAGAAAAGTGGTGCCTGAAATAACTCACTACTGTCCATAGACTCCTTTTTCTTGCTTGTTGGGACCCAAATTGATCTCAGAGATGACCCCTCTACTATTGAAACTTGCCAAGAACAAACAAAAGCCTATCATTCAGGCTGCTGAAAAACTGGCCCGTGACCTGAAGGCCGTCAAATATGTGGAGCATTCTGCACTCACACAGAAAGGCCTAAAGAATATATTTGATGAAGCAAATTGGCTGCCCTGGAGCCCCCAGAACAGAAGAGCTGCAGGTGTGTGTTGCTATGTTCATAAAACATCTCTCCAGAGCCCATTCTGCACAGCTGGTGTCGGCATCATACTAAAAGCAATGTTTAAATCAAACTCAAGATAAACATTAAAATTCATTTTTGCAATAAAAGAGGCCCTTGTCCACAAGAGAGAATATCTGAAGCAATTTATTAAAATCTTGGCAGCCGGCCCCTCAACTCCCGCTTTCTCTGAGCTGCCTTCACTAAAGCTGACCGCTCTCCCAGCATTTCCCTCCACAGAAGACCTATTGTCATGGCCTCTGGAGGGGCAATTCCTGGAGGGACTGCTTCAGCCGATGTAGGGTCTTGAATAAACAAAAACTATGCAAATAAATCACCATCTTGGGGAGGGGGGGAGTAGGCGCTTGCTGTTCAAAGAGGGGATGGACAATTTGAGCATGAAATAACTGCGATAGGTTAAAGTATATCACATGTTAAAACCTACAAATTTAGTGATCAAAGGACTTGTATGCATGCATGTAAGCATAACCAATGGACACAGACAGTAGGAGGGTGGGAGCAGCCAGGAGAGGTCAATGGGGGAAAAGGAGACATGTAACTTCATCAATAAAAAATTTAAATTAAAACACACACAAACACACACACACACACACAACATCTATAAATTTATAAAAAATCAACAGTAACAATGAAAAACAAATGGCTTGGCTTCTTCAAAAACTAAATTGCAAGGAAAAAAATCCCCTCCTATAGGGGAATTTGTCAATAAATAAAAATACTACATATGCACTTACCTTTCAACCAAGCCATCCCACTTCTAGGAATCTACCCTGAAGATACACCTCCAACAGTATGAAACACAGACAAGATTCCTCACTGCAGCATTGTTTATAACTGCAAACTATAGGAAACCTATGTGCTCTTACATAAGAAATAAGAAAAAGTTTGAATAAACTATGTTATACCCACACAATGGAGTATGATGCATAGAATAAGGTTTCTATGAATCCATGTGGAGTGATTCCAGGGTATTCTGTTAAGGAAAAAAAGCAAAATGCAAAGCAGTACCTATAGAATGACACCCTTCATCTTAATATCCTGGTTTTGATCATTGTACTGATTATATAAAATATTAACATTGGGCCCTAACCGGTTTGGCTCAGTGGATAGAGCGTCGGCCTGCGGACTGAAAGGTCCCAGGTTCGATGCTGGTCAAGGGCATGTATCTTGGTTGCAGGCACATCCCCAGTAGGAGGTGTGCAGGAGGCAGCTGATCAATGCTTCTCTCTCGTGGATGTTTCTAACTCTCTATCCCTCTCCCTTCCTCTCTGTAAAAAATCAATAAAATATATTAAAAAAAAAAAAAGACAAAAAAATTTTTAAGAGTATTTGCTACATACAATCACTACTAATAAACAAAGAACTTATCAACAAGAGGCAGACCCCAGTAGAAAAAAAGACAAATATATAGGGTAATTTTTTAATGCTAATTGTCAATAAGTAGGATATATTACCCCTCACTCAATTAAAAGATTAAAATAAAAATGGTATCATTTTGTACCTAGCAAACTGACAAAAGGAAGCCAAAATCCAGGGCCCCCTTGGTGTGGGGAAACAGGTTCTCATTCGTTGTAGGGTGGAACTGTAAACTGGTACTACTTGGACGGGCAACTTGCACCAGAGCTTAATACACGTTCACTTTGACCCTGAAATTCTTTTAGAAAATTTGTCCTAAATTGACAATCAGGCAAGTAGGCAAAGATTTACACGAGGGCACTCATTTTAGGGTTGTTTACAATAGGGAAAACTTACAAATAACCAACATGGCCATCTAAATATACAGTGAGATACTATGTAGTCTCAAAATATCATAGATCTATACTTTCTGAAGTGTGCACTACATGTTGAGGCAGGGAGAGCAACTCACAAAACTGAATGAAAATGGTTCCAATTTTGTACATGAATTCCTGGAAGAGATGCTCACAAAAATGTTAGATATGAGGTGACTGTTAGGTTTTTTCTTCTTCTATGTTTGAACTTTTATATGCACCATTTATTTTTAAAATAAAAATTTCAAGCTATTTTCAATTTCAGGAAAAAAGTCACCAAAAACATTAAAAAAGTACTAATACCTTTATTATGGCATAAAGCAATATTTTATACATTAACGCAATTTTATAGTAAAAACATTTTATGTACAATTGTAAAGAAACCACTGCATAGATAACACCAATGTAAAAATGGGCTGGCTTTTAAAAGTTCATTGAGTTCATAAATTGGAAAATATTTTCTCTGTAGAAAATAGTAAAAAGTGGTAACATTCCCCAGGCTAGCGCAAAAGCCCATTTCAACCGACAGTAGCTGAATTATACATTTATAAATATAGTTTGGATTCTAGGATCCAGAAGAGACTTTAGTTTCATTTACTGAAACAGCCATAGCCATGCTTTCCTTAAAATTAAGTTGTGTAAAGTGAAATATCCAATAATTTCCCCCTTATTCTTGATTTAGGTCTGACTATTTTTCTTTAGGCTAATCCACATCAAGGTTTTAATAAAGGACAAGTACTATGTCCTTCTAATCTGCTTGATAAAGTACCCGTTTCTATCTAAACTATGAAATGTTTTATTTCTTATTAATTATAATCCACAAGGCACGTGAGTTCTGTCACCAAACACCTTCCCCTAAATTCCTGTGGCTTGACAGGTAGCCACAAGGAACAGGAGGAAAAGTGGTAACACTGACAAGTGGATCAAGAAATAAAAGCCAAGAGAATTTCTGAGAACTGAGAAACATCCGGTCAGGATTCAAAGAGGGAACTGAAGCCCAAATAGAAAAAGGACATAGCCTGGAGAATCAGGGGTGAGTTGGCTATCTGAGCCCCTTATTGCAAAGTGATCAAGTAAAAGGCAGTTAGATACAAAGACACTACTAAGTGAGAAAAACCAGGTCTTAGAAAGAGTTCAGTTATTCAAAATAATTAAATGAAAACAAGATAGGCCATGTAGTTTAACTTCTCCCATCATAGTTTATTCCCTGAGATTCCCAGTACAGATTTTCTAGGAATTAAGGCGAGAAGACAATGCCATTCTTAAGCTCCTGGACCATGCAGAAGGTTTCTCAGAGAAGTAATATTTGAGAACTCAGTTAACTATCTGGCCAGAGGCTATGTCAAGTTCTCCAATTCCCTCAAAGCAACAACTTAAAATAATCACATAGCTTGTATTTAAAACCTCCCAATGGAGTAGCAGTTTAATAAAGATTCCTATACTGTGGCTATAGGAATAGGCTTTTTTGAGAAACTAAACCAGATCATTCTACCTAAAAATTCCAGTTTGCCCATTAGACATTAACTGCCAGAAACATTAATGACCCATTAAGGTTCTACCAATTAAAGATACTTTATCTTCACTTACTCTTCTCTTTACTCTTAACAGATATTTCCTTCTTGCATATGAAAACTATTTTCAGTGGCTTTGTTTTGATTTTTCAGCAATGCAAATCTCTGCCCCCTATTCCCTTAACTCCTTCTTGGTAAATAGGAAGTGTAATACATTGTCATCAAGCCCCGTATATCCAACCTCCTTACTTATGAAGAAAGTTATGGAGCCATCTCATACATTTAGAATTCCTTAGAGACACTTGCTCTCTATTAAAAACATTTTGTTATATATAGAGATATATAGATGTATAAAATCTATGAAGAATTCACTGAAGCACAAATCACTCTATATTGAGAAGCTAAAAATGTATCAAAGTGCACAAAATGATGGCTAATCTACATACTGTCTCCTATCATATGTATCACTATCCTCCAAATCTATAGCATAGGCTGGCATAAACACTATTACATCCAAGCTCAGTTTGAAATCTTGCTTCAAAACATCGCTGTGTTAATTCTCAGAAGACGTGTTATAGGATCACAGGAGGAATCATTAGGAAGTGGCTGAAGAATGCCAATTACAGAAGAAAGCGCTTCTCAGAGACTGTTGCATTCTGCATAGGTACTTAGGGAAGAACACTATTCAGAGATACTTTAAAGCAGTGGTTCTCAACCTGTGGGTCGCGACCCCTTTGGGGGTCGAATGACCCTTTCACAGGGGTCGCCTAAGACCACCGGAAAACACATATATAATCACATATTGTTTTTGTGATTAATCACTATGCTTTAATTATGTTCAATTTGTAACAATGAAATTGGGGGTCACCACAACATGAGGAACTGTATTAAAGGGTCGCGGCATTAGGAAGGTTGAGAACCACTGCTCTAAAGTATAAAGACTGGTCAACTTAAAAGTATAGGCAGATACATCCTTGACTTTATCTTATATAAAAAATGCATTAGAATAAAAATGCAATGAATTCATATACCTTTTCAAAAGGAAAACCTGATACAGAAGTAGCAATAAAGTTATAAATGACAATCAGATGAAGTGATTTACATGAAGCTTATCTCTCTGGAAGAGATGGGCCAGGGCAAGTGGTCAGGAAGGAAACACAATGTGCTTTTAACTTTGCATGGGAAAAAAAAGTTCAGTTCCATGTTGCCAAACATAGTTCTGTTTTGCCATATAAATCGTCTACTTCAATTACTAATCAAACGCTTTACTGAAACTCCGTTTCTGGCCTTTGTTCTGGAATCTGTTATTTCTGTTGCCACCGCCTGATCGCTGTCCCCTGAAGTTTCTATTTCCGTCCCGCTGTCCCCTGAAGTTTCTGCTTCCGTCCCGCTGTCCCCTAAAGCCTCGATTGCCTTCCCGCTGTCCCCTGAAGCTTCGGAATCCTTCCCGCGGTCCTTCCAGCTCCGGTTGCTCCGTGGCCACAGAGAGTTGCCAGCGCCGGGAATCATGCCATTTTTCCTGTTGAGAGATGCTTTTGTTTTTTCCTCTTTTATTTTTACTGAATTTGGTTTAAAAAGACACGAGAAAGACATTTTTGCCCTTTCTCAAAGAGAAAAACTAGACTGATAACCTAAGTGCGTAAAAGGTCACTGGTCAAAAATACTAACCTTCATGGCCCAAAAGCCAGAGTCACTGAAGGGTGGAAAAATAACTTTCACTATAAAAAGTACCCTTGCGCCGAAACCGGTTTGGCTCAGTGGATAGAGCGTCGGCCTGCGGACTGAAGGGTCCGGGGTTCGATTCCGGCCAAGGGCATGTACCTTGGTTGCGGGCACATCCCCAGTAGGGGGCGTGCAGGAGGCAGCTGATCGATGTTTCTCTCTCATCGATGTTTCTAACTCTCTATCCCTCTCCCTTCCTCTCTGTAAAAAATCAATAAAAAATATTTAAAAATAAATAAATAAATAAATAAAAATAAAAAATAAAAAGTACCCTCATAGCCTGGCCAGCAAGGCTCAGTGGTTGAGCAGCAACCAAAGAACCGGGAGGTAATGGTTCGATGCCCCGTCAAGGCACATGCCCAGGTTGCGGGCTGATCCCCAGGAGGCAGCTGATCAACGATTCTCTCTCATCATTGATGTCTCTATCTTTCTCCCTCTCTCCTTTCTGAAATCAATAAAAATATATTTTTAAAAAAGAGAGAGAAGTAGCCTCATAGTATAGCATCATCACAGTATCATTTATTCAATTCAATTACTATAGGTATCCAAAGCTCTCAGGCAGTAAAACATAAATATACCTTGTACAAACATGTTTCTCACAGCAGGAGTGAATAAAGAAAGATATAGCAATTAAAAAAGTTTATGTAAACCTCATGTAACATATATAGGGGAGTCTGGATATACTCTGTAGGAAAAAAAAACAAGCAGGCTGACCAAGAAAATATATCAGAATAAAATGTTAGGAGAGAAAAATCCTAAAATTCTTAATTGCCTTTTAGTGAAGGGCCTAGAGCTATTGTTTCCTTTCTATTATTCTGTATTTTCAATAACAAGCATTCTACAATTTAGATATGTTAACTTCAAAATCAAGAAAAAGAATACCTGTATTCCTGTGACTGCTTCAGTACGGACATCAAAGCAAACACCCTAGAAATCAAAACAAAAGCAGTTAATCCAGCCTTTGACCCGAATTATAAAATGCACATTAAGTAATACACCGAATGACCAGGTATTGTTTGTTTTTTTTTTTTAAATATATTTTATTGATTTTTTTACAGAGAGGAAGGGAGAGAGATAGAGAGTTAGAAACATCGATGAGAGAAAAACATCGATCAGCTGCCTCCTGCACGCCCCCTACTGGGGATGTGCCCGCAACCCAGGTACATGCCCTTGACCGGAATCGAACCTGGGACCTTTCAGTCCGCAGGCCAACGCTCTATCCACTGAGCCAAACCGGTTTCGGCTAGGTATTGTTTTTTTAAAAAAGAAGGTATTTTAAAAAAAGGAATATCACATTTCGCATTAAGATATTTAAAAATTGTATAACCAGCAAATACTGTTTATAAATGGCCTCTTTTTTGCCATCAATAATGTTCTGAAATGCTTCTTGTGTCCTTTATTTTTATTATCTCTTTATAGCTTTTCATATTTCTTCTTTGTTATTTACTAAGATAATAATGGACAGGAGAACTCTGGAAGGGATAAATATTATGTACCTAAGCAAGATATTTTAAATGCTTGAAAAAAAATTAAATGCATAGATAGTTTGGAGTGTACTAGACTTTTTTCTTTTAAGTGTCCACAGAAATGAAGCCATGGAAAGTAATAAATTTGTCATTATCGAGTCAAAAAAAAGTATTAATTTAAGGTAAACTTTAGACCAAGACCAACACACTGTACCTCCCAAAGCACAATAGCAAAAAGCTAAGGAGATATATATATATATATCACTCAAAAACTATTTAGAACTGAGTAGAGGTCATTCTTGGCTATCCCACTGTGCTCATCCTCAAGTAACTATTAGCTACATTTATGGCTGAGGAAACAGAAGACTGGATAGGCTAACTGACTGGCCTAGGGCCCCACAGCTGGTAAGTAGAGTAGGTTTGAAAACTCTGCTCAGTATGGCTCCAAAACTTACGGTCTAAAACACTGCCTTTCATCAGAAAGAGTGTCAACTATTCAAGATGGCCGAACTAAAGCAGAAAAATAAATGACCTATGATTAATCTAGTTTTTTATAATTCAGCCTCCTATGAAGTTTTCTAAAAAGTTAAATTCAGGACACTTTATTTGATAATAAGCAGACATTATCTCCAATTAAGTCCTGTTTCTTGGTACCCATTTTTTATACTATATTCAAACTACCCCTGCAACTGACACAGGCACCCCTCCCCACTGACTGGTTGTGATTGCAACATTTTATGAGGAACAGCCCTTCTACCCAACAATTTACCCAGGTATAATCACAGGTAGCATCAGGTACTGATGGATTTTGCCATTTGTGGGAATGTTCATTTACATGTTTACTAAGTATTCAATGACAGGCTCTCACTGGGTATAGACAGAACTAGAAAACAGCCTTTGCCCTTGAGTAGATTATACTGTTCTTGAGGCTCTCAGCCAGCAAGCACAGCAAGTAAAATTTACCTGAATAAAGGTATGCCCTAAGAACTCTGCAGGACAGATACAGATGCCCCCAACTCTGCTTATGGCCAGGGAAAGCTTCACAGGGAGACTTAGAGCTAAGCCAAGTCACAAAGGACACCATGAAGAAAGAAATATTATAAACAGTGGGTTCAGCATGCATGTAGGATGAGAAAAAACAAGGCGTGCTTGGCACTGCTGGAGTAGAGGAGGGTGCTGGTGGTGAGGAGGCAGAGATGAAGGTGGTAAGGGGGGCGGGAGCCAGCTCATAGAGGATCTTATCCTCCATGGGAAAGTTGGGACTTCATCCCACACATTATGTGGAGTTAGAGATAATGAATGTGGTCGGACATGAAATGAGTTGAAAATAAACCTCATTTGGTTCACCAGGCCAACTATAGTCATGTACCCCTGGAAACCTGAGATCTTTAGGGGGTTCCACAAAGTCAAAATGATTTTCCTAAGAATACTGAAATGTTATCTGCCCTTTTCACTCTCATTCTTTCCCAAGGGTGCAGTGGAGTTTCCCAGACCCCACATGACATGTGATGATGTTGCTCTGAACATGATATTCTTGTTTTAGAGTCCCAGTTTTAACTTAATATGGAAAATAGCACTAGATATAACCCATATGAACAAAAGCTTTTCGGTGTCCCCAACATTTATTAAGAATGTAAAGGGGTCATGAGACCAAAATGTTTGAGAATTACTGTGCTGATGATCTATGTCATTAACTGAGAGCAGGACTCAGAAGAAAGAACACCACTTTTGGAAGGCAAGATTTTAAATTTTGAGTGTGAATTAAAGAATTTGTAATATTTGTTTTAAGTTGCTTAATAATAAACTCCATCTTAGTGGAGATGTCAGGGAAGCAGCTGGATCTTCAAGTCCAGCACTGGAGGCAGGCGGTTCAGGATAGATACACAGATGGGGTAGGTGTCCGTGACTAAGTGGAGCTGAGGGTCATGGATGGCACCGCCCAGAGAAAACTAGAGAGTGAACATATGCAGCCTCCCCGAGAACAGGGAGAAACCCCACACAGTGCTTTATTGCCGCGTAAAGCCACTGCACCAAAGCAAGGTCACAACAGAGCTCCCAGCCTTCCTTACCTCCTTTCCCTTGAGAAAGACCATTCCCTTCACTTTGGAATCAATATCCTCACCCAGTTGCTCTTTAAGTTCTTTCCAAGCATAACTAATGTTTGGCATTTCAATTGAGCACTTCAAGATCATGGTCACAAAGCCCTATGGAGGAAAGGGGAACAAAATTAAAGTCTTAAAAGCAAACCTAACTGATAAATACCTGCCCTCATGTTTCTAAAATGTTTCTGGAAAAGTTCTCCCTAAAAGGATATGCTGCCTTCCACCCCCCACCAACCATACAAATGAGTACAAGTAAAACTGAGGAACCCTGAATAGGATTGGTGGATTGTGCCGAAGTCAATAACCCCATTGTGGCATTATAGTTTTGCAAACTGTTGACACTGGGAGAAACTGGGCAAAGTGTACAGGGATCTCACTGTATTATCTCTTACAACAACCTGTGAACATATAGGTACCTCAAAATTTAAAAAAAGAAACCGAAAAGCATACACCTTCTAAAGTTTCTAGGTATGCTGGACAAATGTATTATGCACATTTATGTATGTGTGTATTTTAGGAATTTTAAGTTTTGAGATATAATTCACATAACCACAAAATTCACCATTTTAAAGTGTACCATTCAGGGGTTTTTAGTAAGTCCACAAAATTTGCAAACATCAACCTATCTAAAATTCCAGAACATTTCATCACCCTAAAAAGAATCCCTATGCCCATTAGCAGTCACGGCCATTTCCTCCCTTTTCAGGGACACTGGCAACCACTAATCTGCTTTATGTCTCGATGGATTTGTTTATATACATCTGCCTTCAAGCAAAAGTTAAAACATCTAGGGTTGTCAACAACATTGTAATAACTATGTATGATGCCAAATGGGTATTTGAATTACTTACTAGGGGAATACTCTGTGAAGTATGTGACTAACTGCTATGCTGTACATCTGAAACTAATACAAAATAAATTGAATGTTAACTGTAATTGAAAAATAAAATAAATAAAAAGTTGAAACAACTGGGAAGTTTACACTGGATCTTAGCCAAAAGGCCAAGAAGCAATGAAACAATTGGGAAGTTTAAAGGGAACACTTTCAAATCCTGCTCAAACTCCCAATCATAAAGCATCAGGTATCTGACAGGGACCTTACCGCCTCCGAGTTGATCAAGGAGCGCTGGTCTACAGATGTGGCACCTGAAATATGGGCCAGAGCTGCCGCCAGGGCTTCCACGGCTCCCTTCTCCTCTATCAGTTTCTCGGCTGACTGCTTAAAGTGACTAATAGCAGTGGGAGGAACAGAATCCAAAAACCTATAGTGTGAGTGAGAATATATTCGTTAGAAGGATGGAAGTGGACAGATTTCATTTTCTTAATGTATCTTTGTTGTCAAAAGTATTACAAATGTCTCCCTTTTTCCCCCATTGACACCCTCCACCCTGTACCTGCCTGACAGATTTCATTTTCAAGACAACATCTCAAGTAACTTTCTTTATATATATAAAAAACCTATCTAAAATTCCATAATATTTCATCACCCTAAAAAGAATCCCTATGCCCATTAGCAAATATATATAATTGATTTTAGAGAGAGGGATAGAAATAAAAACATCGATGAGAGAACATCAATCGGCTGCCTTCTGCAAGCCTCGTACTGGGGATCGAGCCTGCAACTCATGCATGTGCTCTGACCAGGAATCAAACTGTGACCCCCCTGGTTCACGGGCCAACGCTCAACCACTGTGCAACACCAGCTGGGCTAAATTAGTAACTTTCTAACGAGGTCTAACACATAATTTTGATGCAAAGCATGTAATCATCACATTTCTGTAGTAATAAATTCATTCCTTTGATTTTATCTAGTTCTAACCACAAAAACAAAATGTCTTATCCTAAGAAAATAGTAAGATATTAAGATGTTCATCACAGTGTTATAAAAAAAAAAACTTAACATGCCGAAACCGGTTTGGCTCAGTGGATGGAGCGTCGGCCTGCGGACTGAAGGGTCCCGGGTTCGGTTCCGGCTAAGGGCATGTACCTGGGTTGCGGGCACATCCCCAGTGGGAGATGTGCAGGAGGCAGCTGATCGATGTTTCTCTCTCATCGATGTTTCTGGCTCTCTATCTCTCTCTCCCTTCCTCTCTGTAAAAAATCAATAAAATATATTTAAAAAAACAAAAACAAAAACTTAACAATTTTAAAATGTGCATCAATAAAGCATGTGTTACTTTTAGAATCAGGAAATACTTCAACTATTTCCATTCTGAAATAAAAGAGAAAAAAAAAGACTCTCAAATCAAGTTAAAAATGATACATGCCTTTATGAGACTATACATTTATGTTGGTGATAATAAATGTCACATCTCAAATTTGAAAGAGATTATCCACAGGACGAATAGGCTACGTGAGGCAGCCTCTTTTGGCAGGCCTGTCCCGCTCAAAACCATCTCTCATACCCCACCATCACCATCTTGGTCTCTTTTCTCCTTCTTGACATCTCACCCCAAATTTCCTTAACTGGTGTCATAAGAAACCCTGTTTGCAGAATGTTTAAAGAAAGACATGCTAAAAATACGTTTGAAAAATGCTGAGTTAAATTCTTTTCATTTGCAGAACTTTCCCCAGCTATTAATGTGCTAATATCTAGTATTTCTTTTTATCATGAACTCCTCTTGTTTATTTTTTTTTAATTGATTTCAGGGAGAGGAAGAGAGAGAGAGAGAGAGAGAGAGTTTTAAAAATTGATTTCAGGGAGAGGAAGAGAGAGAGAGAAACATCGATCATCTGCCTCCTGCTCAAGCCCTGACCAGAAATTGAACCCACCACACCACTTGGTATAGGAGATGACAATCCACCAACTGAGCCACACTGGCCACAGCTTATGTATTTTATTGATTTTAGAGTGAGAGGAAGAGAGAAACATCAATCAGTTGCCTCCTGTATGCACCCTGACCAGTGATTGAACCTGTGACCTTTCAGTATATGGGATGATACTCTAACCAACTGAGCCACACCAGCCAGGGCCTCCTATTTTTTAAAAAAGCATGTCAAGTGCCCTGGCAGGTGTGGCTCCGTTGGCTGAGCATTGTCCTGTGTACTGAGAGGTTGCTGGTTCAATTCCCGGTCAGGTCACACGCCTGAGTTTCGAGCTCAATCCCCAGAGCAGTGGTAGGGAACATACCTGATGGCATCTTTGCTGGAAGCTTTTATTATCTCTGTTGCAGAAGGAACACCTATTCGTTTAAATTTAATTCCCTACAAGAAAATGAACTATAGTTTAATACACAACATGGCCATTAACTATTTCCTTTGAGATTGGTAATCCTCTAATCTTTTCTGTCCTCTAATCTTTTATATTTACCAAACATATTACATATTTATAAGAAAAACTTTTTGAGAATGGTTTTATATTTACAAAGAGTTTCTATATATCATGCACCAAGTTTTCTTACTGTTATTACTGTGGTACATTTATCCCAACTAAGAAACCCAACTGCTGCTTTACTATTAACTCCAGAGTTCATTAGAATTTCACTAGTTTTTCTATTCATATTCTTTCCCTGTTCCAATATCCAATCCAGGAAACCACATTACATCGAATCGTCATGTCTTCTTAGTCTCCTCTGATCTGTGGCAGTTTATGTTTCCTTGTTGTTCATGACCTGGACAGTTTTAAGGATTACTGACCAGGTATTTGCAGACTGTCCCTCAATTCAGCTATCTGATATTTTTCACATGCTTAGACGGGGGTCATGGGTTTTTGGGAAAGAAGACCAGAGGAGAAAGCTGCCTCATCACACTGTATCAGGGTACATGCTTATCTGTCAACCATGATCAACTGCCAGGCAGCGTTTGCCTGCTTTCGGTACTGTAATTGCCCCCTGCCCCACCACCCCTACCATTTTCTTTGTAAGCGAGTCACCAAGAGCAGTCCACCCTGGAGGAGGAAGTACCAATTTCCGTACAGGAGCACTCCTACAACCCCCTAATCTAGCCTTAAATATTTCTGATGTGTTCTCATTGTCTGAAAGCTGCCTTTCTAACATAAAACACCCATTATAATTATTAAATATGAAAACAAAACCACTGCTTTCAAATGCCAAGTTATTTCAAAATGGGCCTTATATTGTAGGACAATGTATAAAATATGTATCTAACAAACTCTGAGTCGTGGCCACACACTGGAAATTCAACTAATTTCAAGTGAATAAAAACTGGGTAAAGAAACCAAAGGCCGACTTTACAACTCCACATTTGTTGAAGAAGGCTAAGAAAATAGTTTTACCGCTTTTTGCTCCACTTGCGCTAACTGATATTCTTCCTTGTGCTGATAAAAGCAGATGCAAATCCCAGTCCTTCCAGCTCTACCTGTCCGCCCAGAACGATGAATGTAGGATTCCACATCCTATTGAAGTAAAATACATGAGTGACACAACAAAAAAAGAGACAAGGACCTGAGCGGTCTACACAGAGGCAAGAGTGGAGGTAAATATGCCGGGGTTATGAGGGAAGGGGTTCCTTAGCATTTCAATTCATATTAAAGTATTATCAAAATTCGCTAACAAACAAAACAGAAACAGACTCTTAGATACAGAGAACAGACTGACAGCTGTCACAGGGGAGGGTGGAGGGGGACTGGGTGAAAAGGGTGAAGGGATTAAGAAAAAAAAAGACAAAACCTCATAGACAATAGTACCAGAGGGAAAGGGGGGAGGGCAGGAAGGAGGAAAGGGGATAATTGGTGACGGAAGGAGGCTTGACTTGGGTGGTGAACATACAATATACAGATGATGTATTATAGAACTGTACCCCTGAAACCTATGAAATTTTACTAACTAATGTCATCCCAATAAAGCCAATTTAAAAAAAAAAAAGTTAAAGCCCTGGCCAGGTAGCTCAATTGGTTAAGCAGAACCCCAAACATGCCAAAGTTGTAGGTGCAATCCCCAGTCAGGGAACATACAAGAAGCAACCAATAGCCCAGCCTGTGTGGCTGTTATTGAAATTCGAACCATGAATCAAGAAGTTGCTGGTTCAATTCTGTTGGGGCACATGCCTGGGTTATGGGCTGGATCCCCGGTAGAAAGCATGCAGGAGGCAGCTGATCAATGTTTCTCTCTCTAAAGATTAAAAAACATATATGTGTGTATGTGTACCAATTTCCTTACAGAAGGACTCCTACAACCCCCTAATCTATCCTGTGTGTATGTGTATGTATGTATATATATACACACATTCATGAAGCATTCTGAGAAAATATATATTAAAAAATGAAGCAACCAATGAACATGAATAGGTAGAACAGCCAGTCGATGTTTCTTCTCCCCCTTCCTCTCTCCATCTAAAATCAATTTTTAAAATATGAAAGTACTGTGACAATTTTTCAAAACCTCTAGAACAATGGTCCTTGTCCCATGGACAAGTCTGCACAAAGCACCATCTAAACAGTGCTGTCCGACAGAACCGTATGTGATTTCAATCTGTAATTTTCTAGTAACCACACTAAAAAGTAAAAATTAAAAGGTTAAATTAATTTTAATATTATTTTAACCCGATATACCCAAAAGTTTTATCACTTCAATATGCTACCTATTTAAAACAAGTTATCAAAATGAGATATTTTGCATTCTTTTCTCATGTCTTCAAAATCCAGTGCATATTAATAAAAAGTTTAAAATAAGAAACATTCCAACTTGTGTTTCACACTTATAGCACACATCAGACTAGGTGCATTTCAAGTGTATTCCACAACCCCACTGGCTGTGGCTATCATATTGGACAGCACAGGTCTGCAGGCTCATTTAAACAATATCTATGCCACACACTTACAGGACTTCCTTCATAAGAATTGATCACTAGTGCCCTAGCCGGCTTGGCTCAATGGATAGAGCATCAGCCTGTGCGGACTGAAGGGTCCCAGGTTCGATTCCGGCCAAGGGCATATGCCTGGGTTGCGGGTTCGATCCCCAGTAGGGGACATGCAGGAGGCAGCCAATCAATGATTCTCTCTTATCATTGATGTTTCTATCTCCTTCTCCCTTCCTCTCTGAAATCAATAAAGAAATATTTTTTTAAAAAAAAGAATTAATCACTTGTGATCACAGTAATCAGGTATTTTTTCCATCCTTTAATCCGGAGGGATTTGCCAGTTTGAGGGGAGGTGAAGTGATATGATAGTAACAGGCTCCTTCAGACCGTCTTTTATTAATTTTAAGTACTGTCCACACCATGTAAATTGTGCTTCAGGGTCCTCCCTTATAGGTTCTAATCTCCAAAAAAAACCCCAGTATTTTAACCATGGAAACTGCTAACTACAAGCTTCTTCTCCCTTCTCTATCTTCTAGCTCATGAATTTATCCATCCTACCTCCAACCCATCTAAATCCTACCCATGTTCAAAAGTCCAGTTCAAAATTGCACCATCTCCACGTAGCCTTCCAGGGCTGACCCTCTAACCAGAAATTATGTTTCCTACCTCTGGCCAGTGATCACACTTGCACTCAACTGTCAGTTCTCAGGGGAGAGCCTCACAATAAATTTTAAAATCACCCCTAGCATTCAAGACATGGCTTTTATTAATCAAATGAAAGTAAACGATACAACTTCCATTTTTAGTACCCAAAAGAAACAACAAAACAAAAATATAAAACACCTTTGGTGGAGAACATTGTATAACCAGATCAACCTCAGGGATGTCTAATCCACGTGCAGCAACGTTGGTTGCAACCATAACTCCAAAATCACCATTTCTAAAACCTTTCAGGGTGATTTCCCTTTGCTTCTGTGGGATGTCTCCGTGTAATGACTGGGCATCCTGCCAAAGAAATAAGCTAGCGTAAGAATCCAGATCCAACAATACGGGTACTTTTTACATCACCAATGAGGTCTGTCAAAGAGATTCATATTTTGGTGCTACTTCTACTGAAAATAATACGAAGTGGAAAGAAAACATGTGCCTTACATGGACAAGCTTTAAAACTATTTCCAATCTTTGGTCATTAAATCAAATTCACCCACCTATATTTAAAAGATACAGAACACCAGATAAGAGTGATCAAATCTATTAGCTGGTGTAACTTTGGGTTTAAGCCACTTTTTCCTCATCTCTGAGATGAGACTGACAGGTTAGGTGAGCTCTAACATGTATACTCTATTAATTAAAAGATGATTTGTCTGCCCAGTCGGTATGGCTCAGTGGTTGAGCATCAACCTATGAACCAGGAGGTCATGGTTAGATTCCTGGTCAGGGCATATGCCCAGGTTTTGGCCTCAATCCCCAGTATGGGTTGTGCAGGAGGCAGCCAATCAATGATTCTCTCTCATCACTCATGTTTCTATCTCTCTCTCCCTTTCCCGTCCTCTCTGAAATCAATCCTATGTAATAAAGAGCTAATATGCTAACTAGACCGAACAGCCGAACGACCGTCCGGATGACCTTCTGGACAACCGTCCGGATGACCTTCCAGATGAAGCCGGGGCTATGAGGACCAGCCAAGGCAGCCGGGACTGCAAGGGCCGAGCCCCTTGCACAAATTTCGTGCATCGGGCCTCTAGTAAAAATATGAAAAATAAAAGATGCTTCCTCCCTAAAGGAAAGGGAGAGGAAGGACCAACCTGCTTCATGGACGTATTCTGAGACAACTCCTGGGCTTCTTTCTTGGTTTCACAGAAGATGATAGTGCGCCCGCGAAATCCACTGTACACTCGGATCACATCCCCAATAACTGCTGCTCTTTGAGTCCAGTGGCACTTGATAGCCAGATGCTTAAAAGAGAGGGGGAAAAGGTCAATTTCATAAACATACCTGGAACCTGAAATCACCTGTTCACCACTAAGGTGCTAGAAGCAGTAGTTAAGCCCACCTAGAGCAGACTATACCACTGTTTAGAGAAAAAACTAAACCATGAAAGCAGAGGGCTCCTTCCATTTCTCCAAAGAGCATCTGACTTCTTTACTTTCTGACGTAAACCATGAAAATGTAGGAAAAGAAATACCATTTAGATTCCTACAGGAAACCAAATAACAAGAAAAACGTTTCTGTGTCTTGTTCTTTCATCCACTTAAAAATGCAATCAGTAGTCAGTTACATGTCTACTCCTTGGGTGAAATGAATTCAGGTAGGTACCTGACTCTAAGATGAAAACAGCTTCAACACAAAGCACTAGATCTCTCCTCTGCCCTCTAGTGTTTAAAGCCTAGGGGTAATTTCTGTTTAGATCATTCAGACAGATTTAGGTTCCAAAAAAATTATGAAATCAAACTACCAGAAAATGAACTCAGAAAATACAGATACCATATATGTCTTTACTTGGCTTTTCACATGGATTTGTGTTTATCTAGAAAAAGACTTTGTATTTGCCCATCTTAAAACTATCAAAATCAGACAGGAAAAAATGATATACAATTTATTACTAATTCCAGCAACTAAATGAATCATTTACCTCCACAGTTATTGCTGCTTTCTGAGTCCTTTTACCAATCAGGTCCACCTGTTCATATGTAGGCTTCATGTATTTCTTAGCAACATTATATACCCAATGAGGGCAAGTTGCAGAAAAAAGCAGTGTCTGGGGATTGTCTTCTGAATCTTTGGGGGTAAAAAAGTTAGTATGAATAACCCAAACAAGCCTACATAGTATTCCACCTAACCCAATTCTTCTAGGCTCCATTAACACTCTACAGCAACCACTAGGCCAAGCCAGGCATTAAGACACAGGTTACCAACAGGCAAATAAATACTGCCTAAATAATTTATGTAAAGCATCCTTAAAATAGCCCTAGCTGGTTTGGCTCAGTGGACAGAGTGTCGGCCTGTGGACTGAAGGGTCCCAGGTTTGATTCTGGTCAAGGGCACATGCCCAGGTTGCGGGCTCAATCCCCAGTAGGGGGTGTGCAGGAGACAGCCAATCAATGATTCTCTCTCATCATTTATGTTTCTATCGCTCTCTCCCTCTCCCTTCCTCTCTGAAATCAGTAAAAATATATTTTTTTAAAAAGAATCCTTGAAATAGCCAAAACCGGTTTGGCTCAGTGGATAGAGCGTCGGCCTGCGGACTGAAAGGTCTCAGGTTCGTTTCCGGTCAAGGGCATGTACCTGGGTTGCGGGCACATCCCCAGTAGGAGATGTGCAGGAGGCGGCTGATCGATGTTTCTCTCTCATCGATGTTTCTGGCTTTCTATCTCTCTCCCTTCCTCTCTGTAAAAAATCAATAAAATATATTTAAAAAAAAAAAAAAGAATCCTTGAAATAGCAAAAGCACTTGAAACTTATTTTCTTTCTGACCATTGGCCTTTATGAACCACAAGGAAAATCTGTCCAATATAACAAATCCTACCAAGTGAAAAACATCCTGGGGTGGGATGTGGGGGAGAACTAGGTCAATTGGGGGGGTGGGGGGACGTATGTAATACTTTCAACAATAAAGATTAAAAAAAAAACACAAGACACCAATTCATTGCACTTTCATATAGTTCAAATGGCAGTGTAAGCTCATAGAACCCTTTTTGAGAGCAACTTGATGATAACTATTGAGGAGCATGAACATTCATACCATTCAACTCAGTAATTTCACTTGTGGAAATCTATCCTAAAAAACTAATTCCAAACACTGTGGTATAAAAGGAAGCTATCTGCACACAAAAATGTTTGTAAGCAGAATTTATATTATCTAAAAATTAAACACATAGATGGAATTAAATCATGGCACAACCACTTCAGGGACTACTATGCCCAATTTGTGTATGCACAGTAGGGTTACATTAATGCACACACACTTATATACAATAGCACAAAGTCAGGAAGAAATGTACCAAAAGTCAAGTACACCGAACTGGTAGGTAGGAAATTCTCCTTACTTTCTCAAATTTCCCCCATTTCTGATAAATCATGAACTATTTTTAATTCAAGTTTTCCTGAATAAAGTAAGTCACTTCCCAATTTCCTAAAGCTTCATTTAACTCTTAGAAAACTACTTAATCACCACTCTTCTTATCCCTTTTATCAATTCCTTGGAGTTTACCTTTCTTGTATGCCACACTTAAAATCTCTTCCACTTGGTCAGCAAACCCCATATCCAGCATCTGGTCCACTTCATCCAGGACAACATGCTTAAGCTTGGTGAGCTCTAGCTTGCCATTCTGCAGGTGGTCTTTGATTCGACCTGGTGTCCCAACCAGGATGTCAATCCCATTCCGCATACGTTCAACTATAGAGAACATAACGATAAGATATGCTTGGTTTTTAAGTCCTTTTATTAGGCTGGGGTACCAATCACAAATATTTTTACTCTAAAATTTTTACCAACTACAAAGTAATATGCTAAGGATTGAAGATAAAGATACCAAGACATGCCCTAGCCAGTTGCTCAGTGCTTAGAGCGTCGGCCCTTAGACTGAAGGGTGGTGGGTTCCATTCACAGTCAGGGTACATGCCCAGGTTGCGGGCTCCAACCCCTGTGGGGGGGGTGTGCAAGAGGCAGTCAATCGATGATGTTTCTCTCTCATCCATGTTTCTCTCTCTCTATCCCTCTCCCTTCCTCTCTCTCTAAAGAAAAAAAAAAATCAATAAAAACCTATTATAAAAAAAGGGGAGGGGGGAGTAACCTTCAATTCCGAGTTTCTACTTCCAAGGGCCCAACTGGACTCTGTCCTTGGGGTTCAGTAAGATGCCTTTACAAGCCTTTAGATAAACAGGTAACACAAAAGTCCTGAGGAGGATACACAGGATCTGACACATCATTAGGCAGGACCGTGTTACTGACCAACTTTAAACAATAATAACAAAGAAAACCACCAGATGATTAGACCAGGTAAAGCCGGATGTCGAGGCTGGATCTAACCGGGGCATCCAACAGTGAATGGCATTTTCCTTTCCTCACTTTTGAATTTACTTACTTTGACCTCCATAGGGAGTTCCACCATAAAAACAAGCCACTGACAACTTTTTTGTGATGTCGCTGAAGTCTCTGCTTACTTGATTTGCCAATTCCCTTGTGGGTGTAAGAACCAGTACCTGAAAAGAAAAAACTAAATTTAATTCGTAACAAGTATTTTCAAAACATGTGCTTTGTAATGTGCTGTGTGTGTGGAAGGATAATATGGTTTCCAACAAGCCTACTCAGAAGAAACAGCTGTGATCTCCCCAATCAGAAGAAAAGTAGTTGCCCAAAGGTATGGTGTTCCAGGAAGGCTGCACGGAGCAGGCTGAGCAACTGGGGCGATGTTCATGGAGCTGCTAGTACTTAAAGAATAGCACGCCAGGAAAGGAACAACACCGCTAATAACATTAGCTAATATTTGTGCTTTTACTGTGCCTCAGGCTCTACTAAATGCTTAATATGCAATATTCTCATTCAATTCTCACAAGGTATTCACCTATAATATTTACAATGATACACAAGAGATTTCTAAAACCAAAGGCTAAGAGGAGGCTGAGCCTGGATTTAAGAGTCAGGCTCCAGCCCTAGCTGGTTTAGTTCAGTGGACAGAGCGTCGGCCTGAGGACCAAAGGGTCCCAGGTTTGATTCTGGTCAAGGGCATGTACCGTGGTTGCAGGCTCCTCCCTGGCCTGGGCCCTTGTCAGGGCTCGTGCAGGAGGCAATCAATCGATGTGCTTCTCTCACATCAATGTTTCTATCTTTCCCCTCTATCTTCCACTCTCCCTAAAACAGCGGTTCTCAACCTGTGGGTCGCGACCCCTTTGGTGGTCGAACGACCCTTTCACAGGGGTCGCCTAAGACCACTCTGCATATCAGATATTTACATTATGATTCATAACAGTAGCAACATTACAGTTATGAAGTAGCAACGAAAATAATTTTATGGTTGGGTCACAACATGAGGAACTGTATTTAAAGGGCTGAAGGTTGAGAACCACTGCAAAATCAATGAATAAATATCCTCGGGCAAGTATTAACAAAAAAATAAAAAATAAATAAAAGAGCCTGGCTCCAAAACCTGTGACCTGAACCTAAGGCAGGACCAACATGATGAGGGATTTTGAACCCTGGAGCAGTCTTTGATCCAGCAGGACACACAACATGAAACCACTACAGATCCTCCAGTAAGGTAACAACCTGACACAAATAGGATTTAAGAGCAACAACCCAATACATTCATCCAACAGATATTACTGAATATCCACTATGTGCCAGATGGTATTCTAGGTGCCAGAATAATCCATTTACTGCTGTATTTGTTAACAGCAGTAAACAAATAAATTAATGAGACGGAAGCATGGTCACAAAAGGCCAGTAAACAAGTGAGGTGGGGCCAGAAATTCAGGTACAAGAACCTCCAGCCAGTGTGACAACACAGGCATTTTAGTGAAGTAGGGAGGTTGGCCTCTTCACCTCTCTGCGTGTCTCTCCTTCCACTCAAGCATCGCTACTAAAAACGGGTTTCTCGCCCTGGCCAGGTAGGTCAGTTGCTTAGAGCATCATCCCATATGCCCAGGTTGTGGGTTCAATCCCAGTCAGGGCACAGATAAGAATCAAACAATGAATGCATAAATAAGTGGAACAACAAATCGATGTTTCTGTCTATATATACATAGCTCTCCCTAAAATCAATCAATAAATAAAAATGTCTGTGTCTTTAAAAATAAATAAATAAATGCTTTCTCCACTTCAAGTAAAAATGATAGACACTTGACCAAACCCGTGAGCCCTAGGGACAATCTAATAGTTTGAAAGAAACATTGTGAACATTAATAAATAATACAGGTGGTCACAACCATGGGATGGATTACAATATTTAAATATATAGGATTTGTGGCCAACACTATAAAAAAATTTTTTAATTGATTTTAGAGAGAGGAAGGGCTAGGGGGGAGGGAGAGAGGGAGAGTTGGGGAAGGAGACAGAGAAGGGGGAGGGGGTGCTTCACTTATATATGCCTTCATTGGTTGCTTCTTGTATGTGACCTGACCAGAGAGCTAACCTGCAACCTTGGCGTATTGGGATGATGCTCCAATCAACTGAGCTGCCTGCCCAGGGCTGTGGCCAACACTTTAAAAGAATTATCCAGGTTTATCTGCAGATACATATACAGTAAATACCCAAAAAAGGCTCTAAGGAGAACCCTATACAAAACAGGAGGGTTGTAAACAATGCCCAAGAGATGTTTGCTGTGCGAATTTGGAGCCCCTGGGGTCTGAGTCACCTGAGGGGCACGGCCTCTCTTCCGGTCATGCAGTTCCGCCAGCAGCTTCTCAATCAGAGGGATGGCAAAGGAGAAAGTCTTCCCAGTTCCTGTCCGTGCCTGTGCAATTAAGTCTTTCCCACTATACACGTGGTGAAATGTCTTCGCTTGTATAGGAAACAGGAAGGTCACCCCACGGGCTGTAAGCAGATTAACCGTGTTATCTGACATTGCAGCTCTTCAAGTATCAGCCATACGGGAGGAGGAATTCTACCTTCTCAACATCTACAAATTCAGGTTCAGATATATTCTAGTGGTGAAGAAGCTATTTGACTGAAAAATATCAATATATTTTAAAGCACCGAATTACAGTAAATATTTATTATTTTAAGAGTTTAAGTTGCTTGTCATGAAATGTCATCCACAGGTCAGTATAAGGTGAGAATCAGATGCTTTGCAGTCCAAGTCCAGACTGTGCAACACCTGGTTCAGAAAACACCCAGCTGAGCATCTGTGACCACCTGGCTCATTCACAGGCACACCGCTAAGATGAATTCTAAGCCAGGCTGGTATCATTAACCTAGAGATACCTCAAGAAGTGGGAGAGGATAAAAAAAGGAAAATATTAACATGGTATCACTGTTTAATTGCAGCGGCACTATCAGTCATTACACTTCTGAATAAATGTTAACCACCTGTTTAAGAGTCAACAAAGGCCATCACTAGTGTAGTCCTACGCTGTATATATAGATCTTCTTCATTATATGGCTGCATATAAGAACACATCCTAGTTCCTCTCAACAAATACGGTGGAGTGCTTCCAAATAATATGTTCTCATTTATACAATATTCTAAGAATATTACCTTTGAGAAGTTTAATAGTTTCTTCAGATATGGGGAAATTAGAGAAAGCGCCTTCTTTTTGTTCCACAGATATTTCCTATCAAGTAAAGGGCCACAGAAAGAAATCAGTAACTTTACCCATGCAGGTTAATACAGAGAAGCCTTCTGAGAAAGAAACCAAAGAACCTATTCTAACATACCTTTCTCAATCAACCCAAAAGACACAAAAACCTTATGGGTAAATGAAGGTCTAAAAAGGAAATAATCGCCCTAACCGGTTTGGCTCAGTGGATAGAGCGTCAGCCTGCGGACTGAAGGGTCCCAGGTTCGATTCTGGTCAAGGGCATGTACCTTGGTTGCGGGCACATCCCCAGTAGGGGGTGTGCAGGAGGCAGCTGATCGATGTTTCTGACTCTCTATCTCTATCCCTTTCTCTCTGTAAAAAATCAATAAAAATATATTTAAAAAATAAAAAGTAAAAAAAATAAAGGAAATAATCTGTAAAACCCTAGAAGAAAAATCTGTAGCAAATATATACCATACATATACTATGTACGGCTAGTGAAGGCAGGATCAGTCTCAACTAAGGACTATTCCATAGCCATTCCAAACAACTATGCGGTTGCACAGGTCTTAGCCCTTTTCCACAGCAACATCTCTCACACATCCACAGAAAATAAGGACCAGCCGAAACCGGTTTGGCTCAGTGGATAGAGCGTCGGCCTGTGGACTGAAGGGTCCCGGGTTCGATTCCGGTCAAGGGCATGTACCTTGGTTGCGGGCATATCCCCAGTGGGGGGTGTGCAGGGGGCAGCTGATCGGTGTCTCTCTCTCATCGATGTTTCTAACTCTCTATCTCTCTCCCTCCCTCTCTGTAAAAAATCGATAAAATATATTTAAAAAAAAGAAAATAAGGAACAAACAGTGGCATTGATAGTAAAAATATGAATGCCCAACAAATTGGGCAAATAAAATGCCCAATAATTATGTGAATTTCTAAAAATTTAAGTAATGGATTATATAACCATTAAGAATATTTAATATTTTTACTTAATAAATAATTAAAATAAATTAAATATTTAACAAGTGGGGGAAATGCTTATATAAAAGTGGAAAAGTCTGGATACAATAATGCATACAGTACAATCCTAATCTGATTAAAAAGATAATTCCATATATAAAGTACAGCAAGGAAATACCAAAATCAACAGGTTACTTCTGTACCTGAAAAGTGCTTAATATTCACTGAATTACTGAATGCAGAAATTCTAAGGAAACTTTTAAAAATAAATTTCTATATTTCCTTAATTCTCTAGATCACATATTATTTTTAATAATCAAAAAAATTCTTAAATGTTGATCATGACCTACAAACACAAAATTGTTTATTAAATTAGGACTTTCCTGAGATTCTGAAAGCTGTCAGAATTCGCTTCCAAGCAGATTTATTTAATCATCCTGTTCAACTCAAGTTAGTTAACAGCCTAAACAGAGACTTACAATCCTACTTAATCTTGGTTTAGTGAAACCCCTAAGAAAAGGAGGGCCTATTCACATGACTACATCCCTCCTGTTGATTTCTGACTTACAAATAAGCTGCCGGCGTCTGGAGAGATTGTCCCCCAAATTAAACAGATCTGCTTACTTGCAAGGAGGCATTCTGACTCTAGGCTCAACAGACCCCATGAAGCGCTAACAAATCAAATTTCCTCCCATTGTTAAGTATGTAGTGATTACCTACTTATTTATCTGAAATCATACATATCTCAACCTTACCTGCTCCAACTCACTGTTACTTTCTTCACTGGCAGCTTCATTGGAGTTAGAGTCAAGTCCAGAATGAGAGAATCCATTCTTTAGTTTGGGGCTTTTCTCCCCAATTTCTCCATTCATTTCCTTTTCTTTCTTTATCTTCTTGGGTTTAGGAGCATCCACTTCTTCTTCAGAAGGCTCCTCACTTTTTTTTACTTTTTTGGTTTTAGAGGAAACTTTCTTTTCCACAGACTCCTTTGTTTTTTTTACACTTTTGATTTTAGGAGAAATCACATCATCTTGAGATGGCTCCTCGTTCTTTTTTGCCTTTTTGGATTTAACTTCATCTTGAGATGGCTCCTCGTTCTTTTTTGCCTTTTTGGGTTTAACTTCATCTTGAGATGGCTCCTCGTTCTTTTTTGCCTTTTTGGATTTAGGAGAATTCATGTCGACCTCAGAAGGCTCTGCTTTCTTTTTAACTTTTCTAGCTTTGGGGGAAATGGCTTCTTCCTTTTCTTCTGCTGCCTCTTCAGTCTTATTAGATTTTGGCTTCTCTTTTTTACTTTTCTAAAAAAAAATAAAAATCAATAAAGAAAATGCAAACACTGCACAAAGCATCTGATACATCAATTCAGGACTACTTCTAGATTATACAATTATGAAGAACACAATTTGAGGGCATTTTTCAACATTTGTACTTCCACCTTGCAGTAAGGCAAAAATCAAACTATGCTTCCTAGTACTATTAGCTATATGAAGATAAGTCTATAGCAATAACGTCATTAGCTTGGAAGAGAATGCCTCTTAGTAACTACTCAATTCATGTTAGTCCAAAAGTTGTAAAATCAAATTTTCACGAAGTATTTCGGGTGGCTCATGGGATGCTCCCACGGGCTCTAAGCTAAATACACTATAGCAAGTGACCAAGTAAAGGAGTTTAATTCTGATAAAAGTAATAAGGCCATATATGTGCATGGATGGAATAGAGACTCTTCTTTCCTAGAATGCATGTACAGGTAAAACAAGGATTCTTAACATCTGCCTTGCCTACCTCACAAGTGCAAATGAATTTACAGACACTTCACGAACCAAAAAGCTATAAAAACTCACAATCTATCACCCCATGTGTAAAAAAGATGAACCTAATTTAAAGAAGATGTGGGGGTGAAGCACAAGTTACAAGGGGCTGGAATGAGTGAAGCCTCAAAACCAAATCAGACTATGGCTCCTACCTGAAACGTCTGACCCTCTCCAACGCTTCCCATTACTGAAACCTTCATTACCCAGTATTACTGGCTGCTGTTGGAGCCTGTTAAAACCTCTCTGACACAGCCCCAGCAATCCCAGAAGTACAGAGCTGAAATCTGCCTCCCTAGAACTTCAGGTGTGGCCTCGGCTTTCAAATCTTGGATGAGGGTAATCCCTCCAACATGACCGTCCCTCAGACATCAGGAAAACAGCCTGTTCCCCGCCCCCTCTCCACGACTTCAGAGCTTTCATCTCTTGGTTCTACCAAATCAGAGTGGATTTCCCATCCCCGTGGTCTCCTTCGGAATATAACGGAGTTCGGTCGTGTCCCTCCTAATCTGAGATCCCACAACTGAACACGGTCACGGAGGCAGGGAAAGTACAGCAGTGAGTGTCCTCCCCACCTGGGAAGGCGCGTCTGTGCCCCCTCGGCTTCCTACAAGGCCAGAATACTGCTGTTGTAAAAGCGCCCCATCCAAAAGACCCGGAAACAGCAAGAAAAGACCTCCTAAGTCGTATACAAGTTCTGGGACAAGCTTTGTTCCCACTGACCTCATCTCAGAACAGACCCGGCCACAATTCAATCACTATCTAAATACCATCAAGGAGGCAGGCCGCTGTCAAGGGAACTGGAGAACTGCACTCTGCCGGCCACTCTCAAAAATACGGTGCACAGTTAGCACCACAACAGGGTTTTGCATTCCAGCGGGCGATCTGGTCGCTCACATTAAGAGGAACTGATCTGCAGAACTACAGTGCCGAAGGGCTGCTTACCGGAAACGATGCCTCCCCGAGTTACTAGGATGAAAGCGTCTCCGCTGACGCCGCCCACGTGCGCAGGTGGGTGAAATCCTCGCTCGTCTAAAGCCTCCGTCCCCACCTTGACTTGACTTACAGTTCCCTCCGCGCACGCACCGGCCGGGAGTCAGGTCTGAGCTTGAGCCAAAACCTGGGGGCCTAACCGCCCAACTCAGCGCCCCGGGTGCGGGGCACCCAGGTTCCGGGACCACGTGGGACACCTGGCCCTCCCCGCAGTCCCGACCTGTCCCGGCCTCGGCCAGGACTCCCGCCGCGGGCCCACCGCCCACGGGAAACGCTACTCCCAGGCGCCCCTTGGCCGACACCCACGCGGGTCTCCCGACCAGCCGGGTCCGCGCCGCGCTCCCAGCGCTCCCAGCCGGCGCACCCTCCCCTCCCGCACCCCGGCCACGCGTCCTGCCGAGCCCCAGCCCCTCCGCCCTCGGTGGCACCTTCTCATTTTGTTTCCTCGGTGTCTCCACTTTTCCCATGGCCGCGTCTGATTCCAAGTCTGCGTCACTAAGGAGTTTCCCCGGCATCGTTCAGCACGAGCGGTGCAGGCCTGCCGAGCTCGTCCACCGCGTGGAGAGGAAGAGACAGTCTTACCCGGTTGGTCCACCCAGCTTCCGTCACTTCCTGTAGCAAAGCGTGTCCCCCGGAAGGAGAAAGCCCCAGGGAGGCGGGGCCCCACGTGCTGGTTCCAAGCACCGGCTGCTCAGCGCCTGGCCGTGAATTGATTGCTGCCGGCACCTAGAGTAGGAGGAACCTACTGTAGGCTAGAACTGGAAGGAGCACAAAGGTTGGCTTTGCAATTATTTTTAATATATATATTTTAAATATATTTTTATTGATTTCAGAGAGGAAGTGAGAGGGGAGAGATAGAAACACCAATGATGAGAGAGAATCATTGATCGGCTACCCCCTGAACTGGGAATTGAGCCTGCAACCCTGGCATGTGACCTGACTGGGAATCAAACCATGAACCCCTGGTTCATAGGTCGACAATAAACACTGAGCAACACTGGCCGGGTCATACTTACCTTTTTCACTCTCTTTCCTGAAATATTTCAGTGGCCAAAACAAGGCCTATGAAGCATTTCATGCAGCATCCCAAGATATGCCTCTTGTTTTGTCTCCACCACTGCTCTCCTTATAGTGAAGATCCCAACAAGAAGAGCCATCACCATATTTATTTCAAATCTTCAAATTTTTATTAAAAGAGAAGAGCCATCTCAAAAACAATATTCGGAATTGTAATAGAACTGTTCTGATTAACTTGTGGATCATCATCATCGGCCACCATGATCTGCTGAAATTTCTTATGTCCAGAATACAATTATTGGCTTCTCTGAGTGGGCAAATGTCACCTATTCTTTCATATTAAATATTATTCTAGCTCTCATTCTTTTTAAAATTGTTGAAAGTATTACAGATGTCTCCTCCCCCCCATGACTTTCTCCACCCCATTCCTGTCCCCCACCTGTGCCCCTGCAGGCCTTCACCTCACTATTGTCTGTGTCCATGGGTTATGCATATATACATATACGTTCTTTGGTTAATCTCTTCCCGCCCCCTTCCCTCTGAGATTCATTAGTTCACCATATTTAGACCTTGTTGTTTGATTATCTACTAGAGGCCTGGTGCTTGATATTCATGCGTGGGTGGGGTCCCTAGGCCTGGCCAGCAATCAGGGCCAATCAGATTCCCCGCATCCCTGCCTTCTCCTTCCCTTGCCACCACCATGAGTTTTCCCCATCTCCCTGCCTCCTTCCCTCACTGCCCGTTCCCCACCTTCCCCCTTCTCCTTCTCTCGCCTGCTTCTGCCACCCACCACCGGTTCCCAGTCCCAGCCCAGGGCCCAGCCCTGATGGGCAATTGGGGCCTGCTGGCTAGGGGGAGTGATGAGGAGAGGGACCTGGGAGGTTGGCTGCTGGCGCTAAGGAGAGAGCCGGCCCTCAGCCCCCCTGGGAAAGGGACCGAGTCCGCTGCCACACACCCATGGTTCCTGGTCCTTGCCTGGGGGCCCAGCACAATCGGGTGATCGGGGCCTGCCAGCTGGGGGGCAGGGACCAGGAGGTTGGCCAGCAGGCCCCATCAGCAATCAGGGGCTGTGGGCTGGGGGCAGCTCCTGCATTGAGCGTCTGCCCCCTGGTGGTCAGTGCGCATCATAGCAACTGGTTGTTCCGGTCATTCCGTTGTAATGGCTGCTTAGGCTTTTATATAGATAGAAGATTCTGTGTCTTTGCCTGGATGCTCATTCCCATTTCCCTGTTCCGTTTACCTGACTTAATTCATGTGCAATAAACATGTCCAAAATCTTTCTGTGGGGCTAGGTTCCCTTGTGCAGAGCTCTCAAATCATTCCATTTATTCAATGCCATGGACCTAAGTTTTTTGTTTTTGGGGTGTTTTTTTAAATATATTTTTATTGATTTGAGAGAGGAAGGGAGAGGGAGAGAGCTAGATACATCAATGATGAGAGAATCATTGATTGGCTGCCTCCTACACACTCCCTACTGGGGATGGAGCTCACAACCTGGGCATGTGCCCTGACTGGGAATCAAACCATGACCTCCTGGTTCCTAGGTCAATGCTCAATCACTGAGCCACACTGGATCTAAGTTTATGTGTCCAACTATGTCACTAGATTTTGAGCTCCTGAGAGCAGATACTCAGCACTCCTTATTCACCTTTGTACCCCCAAAATAGTGCCTGGGACATTATACATGTACAACACATTCTGACTGAAGTACTAGTTAGTACTCTTGCACTTAGAAATAGAGATCCTATATCATCTTGGGTATAAATCCAGAGCTCACAATTACTTGAATCAGAGCCAACTGAGATTTTTGCCCCCAGTCATAGTTATCTGGAGCCCTGTTTCCCATAATCAAAACTTTCTCCTTTCTCAGTCCAGCACTGAGAGTCTTTCGCTGCTCCTGGGCTTAACTGTAATCTGACTTCCTGAAAAATAATACCCCCTACAGCTTTCTCACGTGTGTTGCGCATTCCCTCACATTCCATGTACCCTGCCTGGCATCAGTGCCTTTCCCCTTTCCTCAGAGCCATCTGCAAACTATTATTCCTTCACTTTCATGTAAATACACTTATCTCTTTGAAGATATGTAGCATTATATCACAGTATATTCCTCCTATAACAATTTCCACTATTCATTATATTTGGCACCTGGCTTAGTCTTCTCTCCTCCTCACTCCTGGTTTGTCTTCATTCTAGGAAACTTCGTTGCACATGAAAACTACCCACATAACATAAATTCTCAATTCTTTGACTACCCCGACTGAAATAACCTCCCCCGTCCCCCTATCACCACAGGCCTACTAGCACAACCTGCACCAGTCTTCCCAAACCCTCGAATTCAAACATCCCTCATTGATCTTCAGCCCCTTGGTCCTTTTACACTTTCCATTGTCAACCCATCTTCATTTCAATCCCTAAGCAGTCTAGACTCTATGGCAGTGGTTCTCAACCTTCCTAATGCCGTGACCCTTTAATACAGTTCCTCATTTTGTGGTGACCCCCAACCATAAAATTATTTTCGTTGCTACTTCATAACTATAATTTTGCTAGCTATGAATCATAATGTAAATATCTGATACGCTATGTTTTCAGTTACAAATTGAATATAATTAAAGCATAGTGATTAATCACAAAAACAATATGTAATTATATATGTGTTTTCCGATGGTCTTAGGCGACCCCTGTGAAAGGGTCATTCGACCCCAAAGTGCTCACAACCCAAAGGTTGGCGACCCACAGGTTGAGAACCGCTGCTCTATGGGCATTACTCCAATCACTTTTGGTGAGTCCTTAACATTTTCACCTGCTCATCCTTTCATCTCACAGAGCAAAACTAATCCTGGATCAGTGAACTGTCTCCCGTCTCCACTCCTACAACAGAATGCTGAGCATTGCTACAGAAAATCATTTGATCATTCTAACTTCTGCCATTACAAATTCAGTCTCTAATCTCAACTAGACCCTCAAAGCTACCTGTGACCCTCAGTTTGCCTGGTGAGTTCTCCATCTTGTTCTAGTTAATACTCCAGCATTTCTCCACTTTCCTCAAACCTTCCAGTCTAGTACTTCCCTCTTCAACTTCAGTAGATGATGATGCAAGAAAAAAATAGAAGACATGAGGCAGGTACTTCATCAATTTTACCCTAACACCTTAAAACTTACCTACATGATAATCACTTTCCTCCTGACAAAATGTTGCAGCTGTGCTTCTAACATCTAAGACTAAAATCTTATGTGTGCTTGATCTCATCCCTCTGGGTCTTCATAGAGATTTTGCTCCATCATATATTATTTATCTTCTCCCCTCCTTTCTGGCTCCTTCCCATATTAATATTTCAATATACTAATCCTCCCTAACCCCCAGACCCTGACCAAGACACACAATGCTCACTGTGATCTCATGTCCTTTCTTATGCATCCAACTTTAGATTATTCTCTCCTATTCACAGCCAGATTTCTGGAAGACATGTTCCTTTGTTGTCCCTACTTTATTTCCCATCTCCTGTTGAACCCATTGTTAAATGGCTTCTACTCTCAACAGTATATTTATATGGTTGTTCTTTATGTCAAATGTCTCTTTTCGCCAAGTCCAATGGCCATTTCAGGCTCATCTACTGTTTCCTTTGAAAGCCTCACACTCCTAGGCTTTCTCTGTACCCTCTTCTGCTTATCCCTTCTTAACGGGCCCCCCTTTCCTCTGCTATTCAGTTAATATATCGGTGTGCCTGTGAATTCCCTCTCAGTCCTCTTTTCTAGCTATGTGGTTCTGGACAATCAACAGCCTCTAAAGTGCCTCAGTTTTCATCACTCAAAATAGGTTAGTCTGGTTGGCATGGCTCAGAGGTTGAGTGTCAACCTGTGAACTAGGAGGTCACAGTTCCATTCCCAGTCAGGGCACATGCCCAGGTTGCATGCTCAATCCCCAGTGGGAGGGTGTGCAGGAGGCAGCCAACCAATGATTCTCTCATCATTGATGTTTATGCTCTTTCCCCCTTCCTCTCTGAAATCAATAAAAATATATTTTTAAAAAATGTTACCTAAAAGGTTTAATTTCCAAAATATACAAGGAACTTACACACTTCAACACCAGGAAGACAAACAATCCAATTTAAAAGGACCTGAGAAGTGTCTACTTCTCCAAAGTGGACATACAGATGGCCAATAGACATACAAAAAAATGCTCAAGGTCACCAATCAGCAGAGAGATGCAAATTAAAACTACAATGGTTATCACCTCACACCCACCAGAATGGCTACCATCAATAAATGAACAAAAAACAAATGTTGGCGATGATGTGGAGAAAAGGGAATCCTAAGACACTGCTGGTGGAAATGTAGACTGGTACAGCCACTGTGGAAAACAATATGAAGGTTCCTCAAAAAATTAAAAGTGGAACTACCTTTTGCCTCAGTGATCCCACTTCTGAGAATATATCCTAAGATCCTGAAACACCAATCAGAAAGACTATATGGCACCCCTATGTTCACAGCAGCATTATTTACAATAGCCAAGATTTGGAAACAGCCCAAGTGCCCATCAGATCAATGGATAAAAAAAGCTGTGGTACACAAGTGATCAAAGTTCGATTCTGGTCAGGGCACATGCCGGGGTTGTGGACTCAATCCACAGTAGGGGTTGTGCAGGAGGCAGCTGACCAATGACTCTCTCTCATCATTGATGTTTCTATCTTTCTCCCTCTCCCTTCCTTTCTCTGAAATCAATTAAAAAAAAAAAGCTGTGGTACATTTACACAATGGAATACTATGCAGCTATAAAAAAGGATCTTTGAAACAGCATGGATAGACCTGGAAACTATTATGCTAAGCCAAATAAACCAGTTAGAGAAAGACAAGTATCACATGATATCACTTATAAGAGGAATCTAAAGAACAAAATTAACTGATGAACAAAATAGGTCCAGAGGTATGGATGCATGAGACCGGGTAACAGATCTTGGTGGAAGGGGAGGGGCAATTGGGGGGACAGTTCAGGAAGTGATTAATCAAAGAACATTTATGCACAAAAAGAAGAAAAAAAATAAATTAAAAAAAAACCCAAAACACAAAGAACATTTATGCATATATGCATAACCCATGAACACAGACAGTAGCATAGGGAAGTCCTGGGGTGAGGCAGGGGTTGTGTGGAGGGGGCAAAATGGGAGAAAATGGGAAACATCTGTAATACTGTCAACAATAAAATACATTTTAAAAATTTATCTATCATTAGTGTAGACCACTGTCACCTCTATCTTGTATTACTCTAACAGTGATTTTCAACCTTTTTAATTTCATGGCACCAATACTAGTAAACTAATTACTAAAATTCTGCAGTACAGTAAAAAATGTTTTTGCCAATCTGACAAAAGATTTAATTTTGATTTACAATAATAAGTACTATCCTTTTTGCTCCAAAGTGACTTTGTAAAAAATCAGGTGCCTATACATTTATATAAGGATTTCTTGTACCAAGAATTAACCAGCCCTGGATGGATAGTTCAGTCGGTTAGAGCATCATCCAGATATGCCAAGGTTGAGGGTTCAATCCATGATTAGGGAACATACAAGAAGCAAATAATGAATGCATAAATAAGTGGAACAACAAAAACCAATGTCTGGCCCTGACTGACGTGGCTCAGTTGGATAGAGCATTTTCCTGTACACTGAAAGGTGGTGGGTTTGATTCCCGGTCAGGATATATATCCAGGTTGCATGTTTGATCCCTGGTCAGGGCACGAGGCAACCACTCCATGCTTCTCACATTGATGTTTCTCTTTCTCCCTTCCTCTCTCTTAAAAAAAAAAAAATTAACCAATCAGACACAACCTTATCATGTGACATGACCAATAAGATGCAACTCTATTACTGTATATGACCTATGTATTTTTGGTTCAAGACAGGTCATTCACACCTGAGGGCTATTGTTGTATTGGCTGGTGTTTCTTTTCTCACACTTAAAAAAATTTATTGATGAGAGAAAGAGAGATCAATTTGTTGTTCCACTCATTTATGCCTTCATTGGTTGCTTCCTGACTTGGGGATCACACCTACAACCTTGGCATATCAGGACAGTGCTCTAATCAACTGAGCTACCTGGCCAGGGCCTGTTGTCATTTTTATTTGACAATTAAGGGAAAAGAGGTAAGTATCTTTAGAGGTCTCCTGTCTGGACCTTCTGCAATCCAATCTCCTCAGGATAGCAAATAAATTTTCTAAAACACAAATCTCATTATGTTAACTTCCTTAAAATCTTTTAATGGTTCCCACCATCTTCAAGGGTATGTCTGAACTCCTTATCAACGCACAGTCTTTTATTTATTCATTTTTTAAAATATGAGCTCTGGTGTTTAAAGTATTTTTATTGATTTTAGATAGTAAGATAGAAACATCAATGATGAGATAGAATCATTGATCAGCTACCCCCTGCACGTCCCCCACTGGGGGTTGAGCCCGAAACCTGGGCATGTGCCCTTGATCAGAATCAAACCAGGGACCCTTCAGACTGCAGGCCAACGCTCTATCTACTGAGCCAAACCAGCTAGGGCGCACAGTCTTTTAAAATCTGGTCCCTGCCGAAACCGGTTTGGCTCAGTGGATAGAGCGTCGGCCTGTGGACTGAAGGGTCCCAGGTTCGATTCCGGTCAAGGGCATGTACCTTGGTTGCGGGCACATCCCCAGTAGGAGATGTGCAGGAGGCAGCTGATCGATGTTTCTCTCTCATCGATGTTTCTAACTCTCTATCTCTCTCCCTTCCTCTCTGTAAAAAATCAATAAAATATATTTAAAAAAAAAAATCTGGTCCCTGTTAAGTATTAACTCCTTCTCTCTCCCATTCCTGTCTTTTGCTCATCACATACAAACCTGAACTAACTGTAGGTCCTCAGATTTACCATGCTATTCTTAGCCTCTGGGTTTCTGCATGCTATTCTTCCTGCACAGCCTCTCCCTTCTAAACTCCTCTTCCCACCATACACATTTATCTGGCTACCTCAACTGATACTTTGCCTTACTTTTCCTTTTGAGCATCATTTCTTCTAAAAGCCTTCCTAATTACAAGACTGGGTAGGCACACCCCAACCAGGTCCTTAACCTTCATACCTACCTTCATCTTAGGCCTTAGGTGCTAATCTCATTCTTTAGACTGTAAGTTCCTTGAGGACAGTGACCATGCCTTGTTTAATACTATATACCTAGTGATTAGTATTATGATGGGCACATGGTAGAAACTCCAACCAATATATGTTGTATACGTTATTGAATGTGTACTCTCTGTACACTCTTTTAATTAATTACACCTAATTTAAAATACAACACCTTAACTAATCATGTCACCAGTTTATACAGCCCTGTAATGTAAAAGGGATTTCTCATTTTCTACTACATGTTCTATAGAAGGAATAATCTGAATACAGATACACATTTTGTAAAATGCAAGTAACCTTAAGTAAGATTAACTTGACTGCCATGTTTTAGAAAAAAAAATTTAAATTCTTAACGCATAATGAAAAGAGACAATAAAAGGTTTTATTATTCAAAGGTGTAACTGGGTAAGTTGATTTGTTTACATCCATTCTTGTGAAATATTTCTTAAAAAAATACGACCAACTTCTTTGCAAATAGCAGACACATACCTCAACTATGATGACCTAATTTTTGGTGGATAATGTACATGATTAGGCAGAAATAGGTAAGCTCACACTGGTAGATTAACTATCAAATTCTCAGTCAAAACTCCGTTTGTGGCCTCCGCTTCTTGATCGATTTCTATTTCCACTTCGTCTTCGACCATCTTGCCGACTTCCTGACCGACTCCCCTGTTGACTCTGTCTACCTGACCGGCCACCAGATCGACCCCCTGACCGGCCTGACCGGCCTGACCGGCCACTGGACCAGCCACCCCTCTGTCTGGAATTAGAAGATGTGTTTCCATCATAATACTCTTCAATTTCCGGTAACTTGGCTGGCACTGAGATTATCCAGTCTGAATCATGCCACTCTGCCTGTTGGGGGAATTTATAGGATTAATATAAAGGCAAACTAGAAACCATAAGCAAGCACATGAGTAGAGGACACTGTTTTTTCATGCCTATCATCTATGATCTAAAGGTCTTTAAAGTCAAAGTGAATGGTACAAACTTAAAAACCAGAGGGGGAAAAACCATATTAAAAGCACTTGCCAGGCTGGTGTGGCTCAGTGGTTAAACGACAACCCAGGAACCAAGAGGTCACCAGTTCGATTCCCAGTCAGGGCACATGCCTGGGTTGCAAGCTCGATCCCCAATAGGGGGCGTGCAGGAGGCAGCCCATCGATGATATTTATCTCTCATCGATGTTTCTTTCTCTCTATCCCTCTTCCTTCCTCTCAGTCTAAAAATCAATAAAAACATTTGAAAAAATAAATAAATAAATAAAAGTACATTCACGTCTAGTTGGTGTGGCTCAGTGGTTGAGTGTAGATTCCTGGTCAGGACACATGCCCATGTTGTGGCTCAATCCCCAGAAGGGGGCATGCAGGAGGCAGTTGATCAATGATTCTCTCTCATCACTGATGTTTCTATCTCTCTCTCTCCCTTCCTTTCTGAAATCTATAAATAAATGCATACATACATACATATATATACACACATACATACATATATATACACATTTATTTATTTATTCATTCATTCATTCATTCATTTATAAAGCACATTCACTAAAGTTCCCAAGTTTTACTCTCAGGAGAAACCCTCAGGCCCATTTTGAGACTCTCAATTTATACGTTCTAAAAGAGCGCACTGGCTTCTCTGTATAAAACACACAGGCCATTAATAAGTAGTGCATTGTTTTCAGCAAGTATATTGATAGAAGCAAGGAGTAAGAAGCTGATGATGGAGATTAAAAACTTGTAAACACCATTTAGGGACTAGAAAAATGTGGCCAGTGGAAACAATTTGGTATTAGAATAAACAACTCAACATACACAAATCAGCAGCTCATAAGAGCATCAATGTCATATCCTGCAACATTAACTGTTCTTCATTGTGATCATAAATTGCCAAGGAAAGTTAGTATTAAAATACCTGTTGGTAAGAGTGAGTAGACAAACACCCACACACACCATTGGTGGCAATATATAACCAAAGCCTTAAAAATGTGCAAACCATTTGGCCAAGCAGTCATCTTTAAAAATTCATCTTAAAGAGATAAACATAGCAATGTATAAAGAGTTAGCTACAACAACATTGTTTATAACAGTATTCTATGGGAAATCATTGAAATGTCAGAAAATAGGACACTTAGAAAAGTTGGACACCCATATGGCCAAATGCCAGGGAGCCATTAAAATAAGTAACTGTATAGCTGACACAGAAATGTATTCACAGTACATTCTGAATTTTTAAAGACTTAAAAAACAGAACAATCCCCTCGTTTCAACGTACGTATATAAATATGCACAGCGATGCAATAGACAAATTCTACACTATAAGAATCTAGTGGACAATCTCTTTCTTCAACAGATAAAATACAAGGAAATTTTTTAAAAAGATAAAAGAGGGAGAACCTATAGATTAAAAGAGACTTAAGAAACATCAAATTACAATGTATGAACCTTATATTAAAAATATTTAGGAGACAATAGGGGAAATTTAAACACAAATTGGACGGTTCATGGAATTATTATTTTGGGGATTTAATTATGATATTATGATTATGTTTTTAAAAGTATTCTTCATATTTAAGTATATAGAAATATTTGCAGTTGAGATGACAGAATACATAAAATTTGTTTCAAAATTCTAGGAGAGTGGGGAAGTGGATGGAAGTAGGCATGAGACAAAATTGGCCAGGAGTTGATAATTGCTGAAGCTAAGTGATAGGTACATGAGGATTTTTATGCAATTCTAATTTTTATATGTTTGAAATTAGTTATAAGAAATGTTTTAAATTATGATACAGCGACAACCCAGGAACCAAGAGGTCACCAGTTCGATTCCCAGTCAGGGCACATGCCTGGGTTGTAAGCTCTATCCCCAGTAGGGGGTGCGCAGGAGGCAGCCCATCAATACAGAGTGGGTATTTTATAGCAAGGAATTGTTAATTGACTTAAGGCATGATAAATATATTGTTACTATGTCCCTAATCCCTATCTTATAGAGAAACATACTCAACTATTGAACAGATAAAAATTTTTAAATACCTGTAACCTTTCTGACTCAGTTGTGGGAACATCAAAGCAAACACCCTAAAGACAAAATGAAAAAATTTTATTTAGATGCATGAGCTGATTTTTTTCCTAATATGCTAATACTTGCTGGCAATCTCTATATTCCATAAAACAAAAAGATTAGGTGTGTCCCATGATTGCTTATAGGATTAAAACAGCTAATACATAATAATGCATGGCAGAGAGTGCCTGCTTATTGTATTTTCTAAATCTGAAAAATAACTAAACACAGTATCTAATAAGAATCTACTACTACTAAGAGTCTAGAGCATTCTCTAGAAAAGCTTTTGTAGACACCATAATGCTATTCCATGTCCTTTAATAAAATGACCTAATAAAGTCATTTCAAAATTTAGTACCAGCCCTGGTTAGTGTGCTCAATGGTTAGAGCATCGGCCCAAGCACCAAAGGGTCTTGGGTTCGACTCCTGGTCAAGGACACCTACCTGGGTTGCAAGTTCGATCTCCGGCCCTGGTGAGGGCACATGTAGGAGGCAGATAATCAATGTGTCTCTCTTGCACTGATGCTTGTTCTCTCTCTCTCCCCCCTTTCCCTCCCTCCTTCCCTTCCACCCTCTCTGAAAATCAATGGAAGAAAATATCCTCAGATAAGGATTAACAAAAATTAATTTAGTGCCAGAAAGTTTCTCTCCTAAAGAGCCCCAGTGTTTATCAGATAATGAGAATGACGTAACCCAAGATGTTTCCTCCTTGGTCTTGATTGCCAGTTAAGTTGAAAGGTAACTTAATACTCAAGTATAACAACTAGTTTAGCCTAAGGATCTTGTTATATTTTCCCTCCCCTCCACATTTTTTTTAAAAAATATATTTTATTGATTTTTTACAGAGAGGAAGGGAGAGAGATAGTTAGAAACATCGGTGAGAGAGAAACATCGATCAGCTGCCTCCTGCACATCTCCTACTGGGAATGTGCCCGCAACCCAGGTACATGCCCTTGACCGGAATCGAACCTGGGACCTTTCAGTCCGCAGGCCGACGCTCTATCCACTGAGCCAAACCGGTTTCGGCACACATTTTTTTTCTGAATGTGTATTTGTCTCATACTTGCCACAAATTTTTTTTGAATGTAAATAATATTAAACTCTGATAATTACTTCTAGTAAACAATCAAGTTAATAAATTCTAGACTAAAATGAAGCTCTGTAGTAAAATTAGATGAATAAATATAACATATTTTCTCAAAACCATTAGGAGAAATCAGTCACTAAGATTACAGATGGTTTTAACTTTGCTATTTCATAAATGTATTAAAATATTTAATGCACTCCATTATCCACAACAACCAATATAACTGGTCAGGCTCAGTGGATAGAGCGTTGGCCTGCGGACTGAAGGGTCCCAGGTTCAATTCCGGTCAAGGGCATGTACCTTGGTTGCCGGCACATCCCCAGTAGGGAGTGTGCAGGAGGCAGCTGAATCGATGTTTCTAACTCTTTATCCCTCTCCCTTCCTCTCTGTAAAAAAATCAATAAAATATATTTTAAAAAAACAACAACCACCACCAATAGCAGGCAACTCACAAATTAATATTGTCTATTTCCTAAATAACAGTTGTAGCTGTTGCAATCATAAGTTACCTAGTCTTAGAAAATAAACACACACCACACAATAAGTATATATGGGCAGAAACTTAAATAACTTGGATATTAGATAGTCAAAATAAGAATAACTCATAGTTTTCTAGAGTAATGGGTTATTTAAATAACTGCCCAAAAATTTACAATAAAACAAACTAATATACAGAGAAAACAATATTATTCATCCTATTAGGCCTCAATAAAAGAAAGAAGGAACAAAACCTGCTGGTCTTTATAAACATTTACAGTGGTTGATTAAACTTTTTAGTTATCTAGAAAAGCCTACCATATTTCCTTTTAGGAGGCACATTCTGGTAATTTGGGACACAGCATTACTACTCAGTTTTCTGTTAAGTTCTTTCCAAGCACAGCTGACATCCTGTATTTCTTCTGGGCAAACCCCTTAAGGAATAAAAGTTACATTATGTTTATGGAAAAAGCAACAGCAGCAGCAGCAGCAGCAGCAGCAGCAATGACGTCTTAATTCAATGAAGCTCATGACTTAAACATGCCAACTTATGAGCCAACAATATAACATGACTGCTAAAAAAATAACTTCTTTGAGGCTGTATTAATAGAAAATGAGTATTTACAGATCATTGAAAGTACCATTCTCTTATGCATTGCTGTAAAGACCAAATTTAATTCTACCCACCATGCTTTAAGAGATAATTAAACTAGAGCATCAGAGAAAAGATAGGTAATAAAGAATTAAGGAAGTCAATTCTGAAAGAGTCCAAGTTTGCTTGGAGTGGAAAAATAAGAAGCTATAAACTCTTTAAACTCTGTAGGGACTAGTACATAAGCAAAACTTACTTGTTCTGTAAAATTTCATTGTACAGGAAAAGGATCAACATGAAGAATATATATCAGTGATGGCGAACCTTTTGAGCTCGGCGTGTCAGCATTTTGAAAAACCCTAACTTAACTCTGGTGCCGTGTCACATATAGAAATTTTTTGATATTTGCAACCATAGTAAAACAAAGATTTATATTTTTGATATTTATTTTATATATTTAAATGCCATTTAACAAAGAAAAATCAACCAAAAAAATGAGTTCGCGTGTCACCTCTGATATGCATGTCATAGGTTCGCCATCACTGATATATACGGAGGCATTCATTTAACAAATATTTCAGTGCTTTCTGTGTGTGTTCCAGAGACTCTACTAGGTGCTAGAGATTCAGCTATAAATAGCCCTTCCTCTCATGGAGGTTACATTGTAGTGTATGGGGAGGGGGATGGGGGCTGATGGAATGGGATAGACAGTAAACAAATAAGAAAATATACAGCATGTCAGATAGTAATAAGCACCATAAAGAAAAGTAAAGCAGAGCAAGGGAACAGAGGGTAAACCAAGCTATTTTAGGGTGATCAAGAAAGACCTCTCTATTATAGTGATATTTGAGGAGAGACCAGAATGAAGTGAAGGAGGAAGCCATGAGGTTATTAAAAGGAAAGAACATTTGAAACAATGCAAGTAAGTACAATGGCCTTGTGTAGGAGTAGGTTTAAGTTTAAGTAACAGCAAGTAGGTCAGGGTAACTGAAACAAGCAAGGGGAGAGTGATAAGAGATGAGACCAAAGAGGTAGCAAGTGGAAGACACCCTGTAGGACATTTGTGGTAAAGGCTTTGGATTTGGTTAACCTATAAAGACATTTTAAACTACTAACATCCTGTTTCTAAGATATTCTAGACTCTTATCTAGACAACTGACCTACTCTTTTAAAAGATCAATAATGGGCAAACAGTCCCAAATTAAAAGAGAGGCATAATAACCAAATATAACATATAAACTATAATCGGAACCTAATTTTTATAAAAAAGATGTATATGGGGAGGGAGAGGAAGAGAGAGGGGAAGGGAGGTATAGAGTTGGACAATTAAGTCACTCTCAGTAAAATGACATTTGGCTAAACCATTAACACCTGCCAAGTGGAAACCATCAGATGACCCAGCTGTACCCATTTAGGCTACACCAAGTAAGTCACATGCAGGTTACCTCCCCTGGGCCTTGTTTCCCTCTCCCACCAACTCTCTCTGTCTCTCTCTCCACCCAGACATCAGAAAGCTCTTTTTGATGGGTCCCCTCACCCAGGGACTCCTCTCACTTACATTATAATGTAAGTGAACTTGCAACTAATGATTCTGGTGTGGTTTGTTTTGATATCTGATACGGACATGGCAGGGGGCCAGATCAGATGATGTCTCACACACACACCATCCACATATACAGGCAATCCTTAATTTGCATGGTACTATGTTAACTTCACAGACTATTTCTCGATTTGCATAGTTCCATGGCAATTTAAAAAATGAACAGGTTTTGGTTTGTAAGTTTCAGTTAACAAAGTGTTGTGCAAAGTGAAGATTTCCTGTATTTCTTCCCAGATAGATAGATAGCTATGGTTCAATTTTAACCTTTTCTCAAGCACATACATTTCCTTACAGATTTCTACCTTATCAGAGGTAATCAAAGATCGTGGTTCAAAACTCGATGCACCGGAGATATGGGCTAATGCTGCAGCCAATGCATCCACTGCCCCTTTCTCTTCTATCAGTCTCTGAGCTGATGGTCGGAAAAAGTCAACAGCAGCATAAGAAACGGAAGCCAGGGACCTATAGTTTAAAAATAGCAAATTTTCTTGGTCAAGGCAAAGGGAAAAAATTAAAGATAAGAGAATGAATGGGAAAAGAAAGAGCAACGTTTTTGTATTTTAATATAACTAAGTATCTGCTGGTAAAACTGGTGATTAAATTTTCTGATTTTTGAACTAGGAGAGCTTAAAGATGAACAGCCTAACACAAAAGAAAAAATTATTCAGCAAGGTCAGAAAGCATACCTGATGGCATCCATGCTTTTAGATTTAACTAAATCCATTGTAGAAGGAACACCTACACGTTTAAAAGTAATTCCCTGAAAATGAAAGAATTACATTAAAGAAAAATGGAAGTCTTTACAATTAATTTCTAAATTAATATAGCTTTTTGAATTTCCATTTCTTGGACGAGATTTCCAAGCCCTAGCAGATCAAAAGATCTGCTTTTTCAAATAAATCGCCAATTACAAAATCTAGAAAAAGAAAAGAGATTTTCTGAATTGCCCTAGTTTCAAACGTGGAATTTCACTTGCAAACTTAAGCTGACTCAAAAAAAGGAAAATGATGCTGTTTACAACTAGGAATCTTTTCCTTATTACCCTATCTAATTTTACAAAGTATACTAAATAGTGTATAAAAACACATCATAAAAATAAAAATTGTGAAATACCACAAAAAATCCATAATTACTCAATATAATCTTAACAATTACACCAAGACAATGTCACAGTCACCGTTACAATGCTGACACTAAGAGGTACTGAAATCATAATGCACTTCTGATTTTAGTATCAAGGGAGAAATTCAAGGGAAAAATGAGAAAGTCAGATTTTTTGTCTTCACAATGAAAGGTATATTAAAACAAAGACTTGCAGCTAATATATACTTAGCTCTCCACATGCTTCACATCCAAATGCAGCTTAAACTGAGAAAAGTTATAAAGATCTATTTGTAAGAACAAATGTAAAAAGAACTCTTTTCTAAGGTACCACTCAGATAATAAACCTGAAATAAATTAACTCTACTTACTGCTTTTTGTTCCACATATCTTAGTTGACCTCTTTCTCTTGGTTGATAAAAACATATGCAAATCCCTGTCCGGCCAGCTCTACCTGTGCGTCCGGAGCGATGAATGTAGGACTCAACATCCTAAAAATAAGAGGTAATACTTTTTAAAAATCTAGCAGTTACATAGTCATTCCAACATCCAAATAATAATGCTAATAACAAAACTATTACTACCAATAATATTTCAATCCTGTCACTTTTTCCAACATCCCAAAAAAATTTTATGCAGAATTTTGGGACAAGGGGGATAAGATTTAAAACCTTATCTAAAAATAAAATAAATAAATAAAATAAAATCTTATCTACCCTATCCTAGGACTCTTTATATGGCAACTTTTTTATAATTCCCTTTATAAATCCATGCTTCACATCCAAATAATGAAGTTAGCAATCTGCAAAGACATCAGATTCTGGTCAATTTAACACCACAGTGACAAAAATGGCTAAGACAAGAACTGATAATATTTTTCATATCCAAAAGCAAAATTTTCCAAAAAAAAAAGTCAATTTATACAACTGTTCTTTTCCCCAAATCCAATCTCATTTCCTACCTGAGGAGGAGAACTCTGAATCACCAAGTCAACCTCAGGAATGTCCAAACCACGGGCAGCCACATTGGTTGCCACCAAAACTTTAAAACTACCTTCTCTGAAGCCTTTTAGTGTAATTTCTCTTTGTGACTGTGCAATGTCCCCATGTAAACACTGGGCATTCTATTAGAAAAAAAGAGGAAAAGTAAGTGTACAATTCATATTTATAATTGATAGCACCCTACCCTAACACCATACATTCTGTGCTCTTTTTGTTGTTGTTTCTCATATATATATATATATATATATATATATATATA
>NW_005871719.1:245412-301349 GCF_000147115.1 Myotis lucifugus | reverse complement strand
CATCTAGGGCAGTGATTTTTTAGAGAGACAGAGAAACACTGATGTGAGAGTGCAACACTCATCAGCTGCCTCTTGCATGCCTCCACCTGGGAATAAGCCCGCAACCCAGGCCTGTGCCCTTGACCAGGGATCTCCTAGTGCAGCGGTTCTCAACCTGTGGGTCGCGACCCCTTTGGGGGTCGAACAACCCTTTCACAGGGGTCACCTAAGACCATCGGAAAACACATATATAATTACATATTGTTTTTGTGATTATCACTATGCTTTAATTATGTTCAATTTGTAACAATGAAAATACATCCTGCATATCAGATATTTACATTACGATTCATAACAGTAGCAAAATTACAGTTATGAAGTAGCAACGAAAATAATTTTATGGTTGGGGGTCACCACAACATGAGGAACTGTATTAAAGGGTCTCGGCATTAGGAAGGTTGAGAATCACTGTCCTAGTGGATAGGACAACACCTAACCAACTGAACCACACTGGCCAGGGCCTTACTTAATTTTTAAAAACTATATATATGATTTCTTCATATGTATGCAGTATCATTTATTTTAGCAATATTCTACTGATGAACATTTGGGTCGTATCCAAATCTTCACCTTCAGAAACAATGCCAGAGTGCACAACATTGTACTTATATCTCCGGATACCTCATTATATGTATATTTCAGGATACATATCTAGAAACTGAATTTCTGGGTCAAAAATTATGAACATTTAACAAAAGAGGTTGTACCCATTTACTCTTCAACATTCTGAGTATTTATTTCCTCATACCCTACCTACCCTGTTTACTATGAATCATTATAATCCTAGTGAATGTAATAGGCAAAAATGACTTCACAATGTTATTTCAATTTACATTTAGGTAACTTTTACTGAAGTTGAACCTATTTATATATTTATCTACCACTTTGCTACAAATAATTTTCCTAGTATTACTGGTATAAATTTCCTAGTATTCTTAGCCACTACTGAAATTTAAAAGTTTATAACAATGCCCTGGCTGGTGTGGCTCAGTTGGTTGGTGCATCATCCCATACACCAAAAGGTGGCAGGTTCAATTCCCAGTCAGGACAAATGCCCAGGTTGTGGGTTCGATTCCTGGTCAGGTCAATGTTTCTCTTTCACATTGATGTTATTTCTCTCTCTCTCCTTCACCCCTCTCTCAGCATATCCTCGGGTGAGAATAAAAAAGAGAGCCTGGCTGGCGTGGCTCAGTGGTTGTGCGTTGACCTATGAACCAGAAGGTCATGGTTTGATTTCCGGTCAGGGCACATGCCCAGATTGTGGGCTCCAGGTTGAAGGCTCCAGGTTGCGGGCTCGATCCCCAGTGTGGGGTGTGCAGGAGGCAACTGATCAATGACTCTCTCTCATCACTGATGTTTCTATCTCTCCCTCCCTCTCCCTTCTTCTCTGAAATCAATAAAAATATTTTTTTTAAAAAAAGAGAGGAAGACTTTTCACAAATAAAGACTATACTAATAAAAGAGTAATATGCTAATTAGACCCAGAGACCTTCTGGACAAAGCCATGGTGGCGGGGCTGAGGCAGAGGCAGTTAGGGGCGATCAGGCCAGGAGGGAAGGACAGTTGGGAGTGATCAGGCTGGCAGGGTGGGGGGGGGAGTTGGGGGCGAGCAGGCTGGCGGGGGGGGGGGCTGGGGCCAAGCAGCCCAGCAGGCAGAATGTTTAGGGGCAGGCAGGTAGCCAGGTGAGGGTTTAGGACCCAGCGTTCTCGGATTGCGAGAGGGATTTCCCAGATTGGAAAGGGTATAGCCCGCGCTGAGAGACACAACCCCGCCCCCCCCCCCCCCGCACGAATTTCGTGCACCGGGCCACTAGTATTAGAATATAAGACTAACGAAACAGGATAGATGATGCCTTAAAAATGGGAAGTTTTGAAAATTGAAGATGAAAAGAATTTGAGATTAAGTGACAAAAGAGAGAGAAAACAAGAGCCAATGCCAACAAGAGTTGCTAAAGAAAAACTCCAAAGCAATCAAACCAAATACCAAAAAATTATAATTCAAAAAAAATGTTGCTGAAATTAAAAACATGTATATTTGGAACTACAAATTGCACATGTACATTGATTGTGTACCCAGAAAGGTGACCAAGAGAAACACCAAAATATATTCTAGTATAACTACTGATTTTTAAAGAAAAAAGTCTTTTGTGTTTAGGCAAAAGACCAAAATCACTTATAAGGGGAAAAAAGTCTGACTGGCATCAGACTTTTTAGTATGCTTTATTCAAAAAATAAAAAATATTTAAGATACCGAAGAAAATGCGAACCAATAATTATATATTCAGCAAAAATTATTTCCAGGTATACAGTTATAAACAAGCTATCAATAGGCAATATTGCCTCCATGAGTCTTTCTTCAGGATCTACTAGATAACTAGTCACAGACAGAAACATGACTAAAGAGACTATGATATAAGGACTGACGGCATTATTATCGATGGATGTTGTCACAAAAAGAGAAAGCACAAGACATTTTACACACCTCCTGATGAAAATAGACACCAATGATATAGTTTTCTCTAAATAAACAAACCTGAATTTTCAGGAAATACAGAAGACAGAGAAACATGTTAAATGATACCACATGGAAGCAATACACTAGATTATTTATGGAAACTTGGTTTCTTTCTCTTTTTTTGTTATTGATTTCAGAGGAAGGGAGAGAGAGAAACAGCAATGATGAGAGAGAATCAGTGATCAGAAAATCAGAGAATCTCCTCCATGCCCCCTACTGATATCGAGGCAGCAACCCCGGGGCATGTGCCCTGACCAGAATCGAACTTTGACTTATATATTAAAGAGATTTAATGAAAACACACAATGTAAGAATCTTATCTGGATCCAGATTCAAGAAAAAACCATTTAAGGAAAAGCAAAGCACTTATGAGGCAATTGGGAACCTGAACGCTAATTAATAGTTCAAGATATTAATTACTGTTAATTAAAAAATGACAGCATTGTGCCATTGGCTGGTGTTGCTAAATGGGTAAGAGTGTTGGCCCCTGCACTGAAGGGTCCAGGGTTCGCTTTCCAGTCAAGGGCACATACCTGGGTTGCAGGTTCGATCCGTGTGTAGGAGGCAACCAATCCATGTCTCTTTCACATAGATCTTTCTTTCTCTCTCTCCCCACCTTCTTCCTTCCCTCACTCTCTGCCTTTCCTTTCCCTTTCCCCCTTCCCTCCCATTCTCTCTAAAAATTGATGAAAAAATATCCTTGGGTGAGGATTAACAACAACAACAAAAATAATAATAGCACTGTGGGTTTTTTAAAATAATCCTTTTCTTTTAGAGACACATTCCCAAATATACATGGGCATATGTTTTCTAGGGTTTGCATGAAAAGAATTTAGGAGCAAGAAATGAGTAGAATTTGGATGAAATAAGATAATTGTTACAAGTGGAGGATGAGTACATAGGGATTCATTAGACTGTTGACTTTTGTACATGTTTGAAATTTTCTGTAATAAAAAGTTAAGCCCAGCCGGTGTGGCTCAGTGGTTGAGCGTCAACCTATGAACCAGATAGTCATGGTTCGATTCTAGGTCAGGGCACATGCCCAGGGGACATGCAGGAGGCAGCTGATCAATGATTTTCTCTCATCATTGATGTTTCTTTCTTTCTCTTTCCCTCTCCCTTACTCTCTGAAATCAATAAAAAAAAATATATTTTTAAAGTTAAAGAAAGCCCTAGTCCAGTGGTTCTCAACCTTCCTAATGCCACGATCCTTTAATACAGTTCCTCATGTTGTGGTGACCCCCAATTTCACTGTTACAAATTGAACATAATTAAAGCATAGTAATTAATCAGAAAAACAATATGTAATTATATATGTGTTTTCCAATGGTCTTAGGCGACCCCAGTGAAAAGGGTCGTTCGACCCCCAAAGGGGTCTCGACCCACAGGTTGAGAACCGCTGCCCTAGTCGGTTTGGCTCAGTGGATAGAGTATTGGCCTGCGGACAGAACACGTGCAGGAGGCAACTAATCGATGTGTTTCTCTCACATCAATATTTCTATGTCTTTCCCTCTCTCTTCTACTCTCTCTAAAAATCAATGGAAAAATATCCTGGGATAAGGCTTAAAGAAAAAAAAGTTAAAAGAAAAAAGACATGGACTTAGTATTCTGATTCATTAAGTATTTGTGATTCATTTTACAATACAACTCTAAAATATTACCCACTCTTACCCATAGAAACTCATTATATTTCTACCTCTGTATTTTCTTTTTTACATATATTTTTATTGATTTCAGAGGAAGGGAGAGGGGAAGAGAGAGAGAGAAAAACATCAATGATTAGAGAGAATCCTTGATTAGCTGCCTCCTGCACACCCCACATTGGGGATCAAGCCTGCAACCCAGGCATGTGCCCTGACTGGCAATCGAACTGTGACCTCCTGGTTTATAGGTCCACGCTCGACCACTGAGCCACGCCGGCTGGGCATCTACCTCTATGTTTTCAAGCTCACATCTGCAAAATCTTTAGAAAACCTGATGAAAATGGGTAGAATTTTATCCTAACTTACCAGATCATTTGAGGCTGACTACAACTTCTTTCTGAATTAGACCCAATTCTAAAAATGACTATTAAGCCTGGCTGGTGTAAATCAGTGGTTAAGCGCTGACCTATGAACCAGGAGGTCAGGGTTCGATTCCCAGTCGTGGCACATGCCTTGGTTGTGGATTGGATCCCTAGAAGGGGGTGTGCAGGAGGCAGCCGTTCAATAAGACTCTCTTATCTTTGATGTTTCTAGCTCTCTTTTTCCCACCCTTCCTCTCTGAAATCAATAAAAAATATATTTTAAATGACTATCAAACTTGGACCACAAATGACAATGATTTTTTGTTGAGTGATTCACCCATGTAATCTCAATTAGAGAAACCATGAAAAAAAGACTTACCTGTTTTATGTGCGGATTCATGGCCATTTCAGTTACATTCTTTTTGGTCTCACAGAAAATAATAGCCCTCCCTTCAGACCCACTGTAGACTTGAAGGACATCTCCAATAACTGCTGGCCTCTGAGACCAATGGCATTGGATGGCCAAATGCTTTGAGGAAAGAAAATGCCAAATATGTTTCATTAAAAAAAAATTTCTCTTGTACATTTTTCTTCCTATCTGTTCAAGAATTGGCCTTCCTGGGAGATAGTAAGACAATGATTCTCCTCAATCCCATTTAAAAACAATATACAAATGGCCATCAATAGGCAAAAGGATAAACAAACTGTAGTATATTTTATACAATGGAGTACTATTCAGTAATTAAAAGAAACCAACTTAGAGAGAAACAGAGAGAGAAACCAACTACTGACACATCCAACATTATGGATGAATCTCAAAACATATGCTGGGAGAATGAAGCCTTTTAGAAAAAAAGAGTATACATATTATAATTCCATTTATATGCTGTTCTAAAACAAACAAAACTAATCTATGGTAGAAAAAAATCACAACAGTGGTTGCCTAAGTATAGGAGACTGGGAAGAAGCATGAGGGAACTTCCTGGGATGATGGTAATATTCTATATTTTGATAGGGATTTATGCACCTGTAGGAACTGGGCAAAACAAACAAATGTATGTTTAAATGTTTGCAATTTTTTGCATGTAAATCATATTTTTAAAAACTGTAAATATTATATGGGTGAACTTCAGAAACATGCTGTGACAGAAGCTAAACACACAAAAAGTCACATATTATATGATTACATTTATACGAAATATCCAGAATAAGTAACTCCAGAGACAAAAAGCAGATTAGCAGTTGCTAGAGGAAGGAGAAATTAATTACTAAATGGTTACAGGTTTCCTTTTGGGGTGATGAAGTGTTTGGGGAATAGATAGAAGAGATGGTTGTACAACACTGTTAACGTACTAAATGATACCGAATTGCACACTTTACAAGATTAAATTTAGTTATTAGAATTTTGTCTCAATAAAAAAATTTGTAAATATTGAGCTCTAAAGACATGCATGCTAAAATACTTAAGGGGAAATATACTGATTTCTGCAATTTGAAATGCATCAAAAAACAAAATGGATATAGGGAATGGTAGATAAGTGACAAAGCAAATATAGTAAAATGTTAACGACAGACTCCAGCAGTTGGTGAATATATGGTGTCCACTGTGAAATTCAACTTTTTGTTGTGTTTATAAAATTTCATGTTAAAAAACTTATACTATTTGTACATTTTAAATCTGCATTTTAACATATACCTCAATAAAACTTTTTAAAATGTAACATATAAATTATAGAACACCTGGAAAATACAGAGCACACAGAAGAAAGCTAAGAATCATTTGTACCTACAACTAAGTGTTGCTTCCCCCACTCTCAAAAAGAAAAAAAAAAAAAAAAGAAAAAGAAAAAGAAAACAACCTGAATCTGATCAAGTCTCACAACCTAACCATTAATTCACAGGGAAAATGAAGGCAGAGGAGCATGTTAAATAACACTACAGGGTTGCAAACCAGCAAAATTGAGACTGTGGAAAATTTGTAAGACAACTGTTCAGTTCTTTTCAAAAAAATATTGCAAGGAATAAAAGGGACAGAGGAAATCTACAGATTACAAAAGATTTAAGACATACAAACCAGTGCAATGTAAAGATCTTATTTAGATCCAGACTCAAACTATTAAAAAAAAAAAAAAGAGAGACAAGTAGGGTAATGTGGACCTTAGATATTTAATGGTATTAAAGAAGTATTGTTTTCTTCTACTGTGATAAAAACTTTGTAGTTTTCTGGGTTGTTGTTTTATAAAGAGCCCTTATCTTTTAAAAAATAAATTATATGAAGATGAAATGATAACTAGATTGATTCAAATGTACGGATGAAGAAAGACTATCGGATATAGAAAAAATCATTTCTTAAAACCTGGTGATAAGTATATCAAATCCCTTATATTATCCAATTTTTGTATATGTTTGAAAACATCCTTAATAAATTTTTACTGATACATTTTACATTCTTATTATAAAACTTTCAGCCATTACAAAATATACAAAGCTTCCTCTGACCATCCCATATTATAAAAGTCCTCTTTCTTAGAAGTAGTCATTATGAACTTGATGTTTGTCCTTCCAACTTATCTTTGTACATTTACATAAATACCAAAGAATGTAGCATTTTTTGTGTTTTGTTTTTTAATATTACGAATCTGTACATATCACTTTGTAATTTGGTTTGTATCACTCAAATTCATTCTTTTTAACCATTACATTGTATTTACAGACTTTACTATTGTTCATTTAGAGTATTTTCATCTACTTCCACATGTATATACATTACATGAGAAAGTTACATATATGGTACATACCTGACTATAATAAGCCATACAAATGTTACCTTTAATTCCTTTTCAAAAAAACATACTATTGGTTTAAATTTTCATGAAGTCAAAATTATCAACCTTTTTCTTTATGATATATTCTTCTGACTTTGTCTAGAAAACCCTTCCTTTTCCTAGTATCAAATAATTGTTCATCTACATGTGCTTTAAATAATTTTATGCCTTAATTTCTAAAAAATCTTTTGGAAAAATTTTTGGTATATAATATTAGATGAGGATCTAACTTTTTTTTTCACCTAAACTTTAATAAATTATCCCAGCACTATTCTTTTTAAATTGATATGAATTGCCTCCTCTGTCATATTCTATATACTTATTAACTGTCTCAATGGCTGCTTGTTTAAATCTCCTGGAATTTGCCTGTTCATACTTTTTCCCTATTTATTCTATTCTGCTCCTCAGTCACAGACATGGAATTACATAAGTATCTTATTGACTAAGGGCAAAAAAGAGATTTGGCTTGAAGTGGTACCCAAAACTTAAGTTTAGCTTCAACAAATTTCAAAATACCAACTAAAAGTTAAAATCTATCATGCTGGAAAGCTACTTACTTCCACAGTAGTTGCAGCCTTTTGAGTCATTTTTCCAACAAGGTCAACCTGTTCATATCTGGATTTCATGTATTTTTTTGCAACTTTGTATACCCACTGTGGGCAAGTTGCAGAAAAAAGTAAAGTTTGAGGATTGTCTTCAGCATCTTAAACAAAAAGAATTCAAATGCTTTCTTAATATGATGCAGTAAACTCTTAAAAATCCCCCCAAACTTCAAAGAAATAGTGAAAAACTCAAAAAGGGATGAATTTTGAACATACAAACTTCATTGCAATTATTAAAACTTTCAAAACTGGGGGGAAATATGAAGAAAACCAGAAGGAAGGTGAGAATTTAAAAAGGAAGAATGCGCAAAGAAGTCAATAAATTGATTTAGTAAATCTAACTACTATCTATAAAAAATAATACATGGAAGAAAGCATAGAAAGCTAAGAAAATAGTTAAAGTAAGCTACTGTATTTTCTTGTTCAGGAAGAGAAAAGATACCAAATAACCTGAGTTGTGTTAGAAAAACATTGGGGACAATGTCGTAAAAATTACAAAATAAAAAATTCGTAAGTTTTTAGATAAGAAAATTGCTAATGTGCTTATTTTGAATTAAGATGTACCAGTTTTGTAGGATTCATGGATGATATCTTCAACTTGGTCAGCAAAACCTAAATCTAACATTTGATCCACTTCATCAAGCACAACGTGGCGCAGTTTAGAAAGATCTAATCGGCCGCTCTGCAGATGGTCTTTGATACGACCAGGGGTCCCAACCAAGATGTCAATACCATTTCGAATATGATTAACTGTGAGAGGAGAGAAATATCAGCAATATGTAAATTAAATATATTTTCCTGCTATTTCTTTAGATTTTTAAAGTAGCAAATAGATATTTGCGCTATTATCATACATATTTACTCACTTTGGCTTTGATATGATGTTCCACCATAAAAACACGCTACACTGAGTTTCCTAGTTATATCTTTGAAGTCTTTGGCTACTTGATTTGCCAGTTCCCTTGTAGGAGCCAAAACAAGTACCTGAGCAAGAGGTTTAAAAAAACAAAAAGATACTTTTCTAAAGATGTCTAAATTCAAACTGAGAAGACTTTTTAAAGGTGTATTTAAAACTAGGAATCTCAACATGGTATTTAAAGTCAGCACAAATAACAAGAACAATAGCTTATATTTATATCTTCCCTTACTTCCTTCAGGTCTCTTTTCAAATCTCACTTTCTCAATGAGCTTACTAACCCTTTTTTCATATCCTCTCACTTGTTTCTCCTAGCATTTATATCATATAAGATATCCATATTTTACTTATTTATTTATTGTCTGTCCCACCCACTAAAATATAAACTCCAAGAAGGCAAGGATTTATGTGCGTTTGAATAACTGTATTCCTTGTACTTCAAACAGTACCTGGCACAGAACAGATACTCAAAAAAAATATTTGTGGAATAAATGCTCAGTAGTGATTTTCATAAATTATCTAATTTAATCCTCACAAAAACTCTGTGAGGTGGATTATCCCAATTTTACAAATGAGGAATCTGAGGCTTAGAGAAGTTAAGAATCTTGCCCAAGATCAAATAGCTAGAAGTGGCAGACCTGGAATTTCCAGTAGTGTGCTTCTAGCATAAAAGCTTCTTAAGGCAGTGCTGGGATTGTGTCCTACTTCTATCACTTGCAATCTTTCCTAATTTCACCTAAGGAGCAGAACACTCTGAAAAAGATTTGGCCTGTTGGCCAACCTGATCCAAGACCATTATGACTTAATTATATTCATATATGTGATACTTTCCTACTGCAATATCATTTAATAGTCTCAAAAAAACGAATTAGTTTTAGTCACATATCTTTTCAAATTATGTTGATTTTTTTCTTCTTCACTTTTATGAACCTTAAACTAGGTCCTCTCTGTTCTTTACTACTTATAAAAACAGATCTCCAGACCTAGCCAGTTAGAGCACTGAGCTGCAGACTGAAGGGTCCTGGGTTCGATTCCGGTACGGGCACACGCCTGGGTTGTGGGTTCGATCCCCAGTGGGGGGGCGTGCAGGAGGCAGCCAATCGATGATTCTGTCATCATTGATGTTTCTATCTTTCTCTCCCTCCCCCTTCCTCTCTGAAATCAATATAAATATATTTTTAAAAAACAGATCTCCAGTACCCCAATAACATAGGGACCAGCAATATCATTTCTATAGTCTCTTCTTAAAGTTAACCAATGAAATAAAAATTGATAATTTGCTGAATGACCAAATAAGTGAATACCTCTTTAGCAAATTCATTCTTTAAAAGCAAAGGTCATGACTAAAAGAAGAGAAGTTCACTAAATATACTAACTGTAAATACTTCTAACATTAGATATTCTGGCTTCAAAATAATTATACAGTTATCAAAGATGTCTATGAATCCATACACATTACGTTCATATGCAATAACCACTTCGCTTTAGCCTTGAGATATTTTTTTATGTTAAAAAAAAATCAACAAATTTTTGTTTTAGGACCCACGTTTTTACTTTATGCCACAGAGCTAATTTTTCTATCATGGGAGGTACTTGAACTTAAAACAAGTACATTCTTTCTTTCCCCTTTCATTAGTCTAATGTTTAAACCTTTTACTCCTATAATGGTTACCTTTGGTGAGCGGCTTTTTTTAATTGTCTCTTGATTTCTTTGGAGTCTTTCAATCAAGGGAATGGCAAAAGAAAATGTCTTTCCTGTTCCTGTTCGTGCTTGAGCAATTAAATCTTTTCCTTCATATACAGGACCAAAGGTCTTAACTTGAATAGGAAACAGATACGTTACCCCTCGACCTGAAAAATGAGATTTCGTTGAAATATTTATATAAGACTAGCATTAGGAAAAAATACATTTCTTTGAAAATGATAATCCTGATTCCTCAACATCTGCCTAAAGATACCACCTAGTGACATTTACAGTTATCTCTACCCCAAAGAGGAATTCTTTTTTTTAATGGTCTAACTTTTGACAATTACATATAATTCTTTAGAGTCAAAAACAGATCGGAATACCAAAAGGATGATGCAGAAATAACTGCAATTAAAGAACTATTTATGCTTTCTATAGTCTCCTTTTGGACAGAAAATTTGATTTTTAGATTTAGACTTTGAATTCCATATCCATTAAATTCATAGTACCTTTGAGAAGCTTTATAGTCTCTTCAGAAATAGGGAAATTGGAGAAGGCTCCTTCTTTCTGTTCACGTGTTAGGGTCTGTCAAAATGAAATCAAAGTTCTAACTAATATAGTTCATATTTGACTAGGTATTTAGAATCTTTTACTCATTTACTGTTTTTATTTACTAAATAAGTTAACAAAACAACTTTAGTTAGTACTTGCAAAACCTATATAGATTAACTTACAAGATAAATTAGTGGGAAATACTTTTAATTTCAAAAGTATCCCTTTAAATAGCAAGCTTACTCAATACATCTTCCATAGTACACTTAAAAATAATTAATTCACACATAAGACTCCCTTTAGTAATATATCTACTACATAAATCAAAAATGTATTTCCATTTAACTAAGATATTACAAAAAAGCCAAATCTAAATCATATTCACAGATACAAACAATATTAATTATTATGAGAATTAATACCAGCCAATAAAACAGCCCTAAAAGAAATTACACATGAGGAAATTAAATTGCTTCCAAAAATAAAAGTTAAAAAGTTGTTCTATAGCTCTAAACACCATTTTTTTGGGTCACTGATACAAATAAAAGTTCCTGTAAGCTTGAAAATTTCTTTAACATATATACAGGTTAGCATAACATTATCATTTAAGATTAGAAACTCTGTGTACTAGTCAGTGTGTATATAAAACAAAGACAATATATCTACCCATAAACTTTATTATTGGTGTGTTTAAAGAAAGTAGTTCCAGAACCACACACAATAGCAATTTTCAAATAGGGAATCAGATAAAAGACATATCAAATTCAAATTGTAAGTCATTAAGCAAACCTCAACGCTGTCATTTTTTTAAGATTAAAAGAAAAAACATATTACAAAAGTAATACATTTTCATTGTAGAAATATTAGAAACCATACATAAACAGAAAGAAATTTAAAAATTATCTATAATCCGGTCAGCTAAAGCCACATTTGAAACAGACATTCTCCCAATCCTCACTCTATACACATACAAATTTTTAAAGTAAAAACAAAACAATACTGTATACACTGTTATGTTATCTGCTTTTTTTTCATTTACTATGATACACTAAATGCCTTTTTAACATTCTTCTCTGACCTTTAGGATAGACGTATGCTATTGCATGGATATAGCATATTTTATTAAGCCAATTGCCCACTATCAGACACTTAGGATGCTTAAATTTTGGCTATTATCAACAATGTCCCTGTATTAAGAGTACTTATTCATACATTTCTGCACACCTCATAATTATCTCCTTAGAAAGATAAATTCCTAGAAATAGAATTATTGAACTCTAACATGATCTAAATAAAATTATAAACAGTTAAGTCTATTATAATACAGAGCATCAATGTACCAGGCAAAATCCCAATAGAGTGAGCAACTTGTACAGTCCATTGCTAGCAATACAGATTTGTAGGGCCTTATTTAGATCAATCTATAATATATGTGCTTCCTGACCAATAGCAAATTCACAAATAAAAAAACCACCATATTGTAAGACAAAGACTCAACATCTATTCCCAAAGCTCCCCAAAGATTACATATTAAATTAAGCTCAAATGTATTTATATCAGCAACTATCAGATTAAAAAATTTTAAAGAATTATTAATTACCAAGAATTATTAAGAATATCAAAGCTGTTTCTTTCTAAACATCTTTCTAAGCATCACTGACAATTTATGATACCTAGAAAAATCTATGAACTCTGGTAGAGAAAAACTGCAAAAACAAACTGAACAAATTCTATGCAAGAAAATATCTATTGTAACAAATACTGGGCAAAAGCATAGTATAGAAGATTCTATACTAAACATGTTTTCTACACTTCCCCCAAAATATTCAAGGGAACAGATTTTTTCAGATCATTTTTATATGTTTCATTCCTTTTTAAAAATGTAGCTTTAAGATTAAATTTCAAAGACTTAAAGATCATTTAAAGTTGCTATTGTTATAGAAGCAGAAAAAGCAGAAGGCAAAATACACAAAGTCAAGAGGGCTTATGTACCTTATTTCAGGAAGTCAGAAGTCAATTCATGAGTACTAGTAGGGTCCAAAATAACCATAAGGAATGCAAGTATGTGACCATCAATAAGCAATTTGGAAAAACTGTTTACGAACCCAAATATACAGGAAAGGTTTAAATCTGACCATCCCCCACCTCCGCCCCAAAGAGGCAATACCTTAAAAGAAACAGGGGACAAAGGAAAAAAGGCTCAGGTTTCGGCTGCAGAGATTCCCAGGTCCAACAGAGTACTGAATACTAAGCAGAAAATATTATAAAATCAATTCTAATTCGTCTAATCAATCCAACAAGCCTGTATTTCAAGGATAATGTCAAATGCAAGACAAAAAGCATCCATACCTCCTCTAGTTTATTATCACTTGACTTATGAGTAGAACTATCTAAGGATGATACTCGCTTTGATTTTTTTTCACATTCATCAATATCTCCATTTGACAGATCTTTTCTTCTTGACTTATGAGACTTAGAAAATTCATTTGAAAGTGTATTATATCCTTCTTCAGTGTCTCCATTTAACTTCTCTTTCATTTTAGCTTTTTTGGACTTGGGAGCATCCAGGTCATCTGCAACACCATTTTCTCTTGTTTCTGATTTCTCATCTGAGTCATAATGGTGCCTTGACTTCCTTCGATCACTCTGTGAAAAAAACAAAGCAGCAGTGACAGAGAGTCAAAAGCTCTTCTCTCAGAAGTTGAACCATGACTCCTCAACCAGCAAAGCTCAACATACCTTTATCTTGAAAAGTAACCTGGCAGACATCCAGGCTGGTTTCTAATGCCAAGCCTTAGCTTCATCTATTGCTTTTTCTCTTCTTTTACATTTTCAAGACTTGGCCTCTAGCCCCTCTCTAATCTCATCATTATTTTTTTTAAAAAGATTAATGTGTTCTATCAATGCTTTTAAAAAAATGTTTTTATTGATTTCAGAGAGGAAGGGAGAAGTAGAGAGAGATAGAAACATCAATGATGAGAGAGAATCATCGATCAGCTAACTCCTGCATGCCCCCCACTGGGGATCGAGCCCCCAACCCAGGCATGTGCCCTTGACCTGAATGGAACCCAGGACCCTTCAGTCCGCAGGCCGACGCTGTATCCACTGAGCCAAACCTGCCAGGGCTCTAATCCCATCATTAGATTTAAAGGAAATTAAAATAACTCTTTTGCAGAAAAAAGAATAAAAACCCAAGATTTATAAATTAAAACACAAAACCTTCTAATATCTCCAAGAGAAAAAAATATTAATACTTATTGAGTACCTACCCAGCATTGTGTAATGTGTTTTCGGCTTATCTTGTTTAAATCTTCATAACAACCCTATAAGGGAAGTACAGGTCCATATCCCTTATCCGAAATTCCGATATCCATAAAGCTCTGAAAACCGAAAGTTTTTTTGTAACTTATTTGGAGACAAAACCTTACCTGACCTGAACTCATTTGGTGGCAAAATTGGACTTGAACTAATGTGAGGCTATTTATAATTCTTATTTATTATATTAGAATGAATATTCATATTTAATATTAAGGTGTTTGATTATAGATTGGGGGCCTAAAAACCCTTCTGGGGTGTTGCCCTTCTAAAAATCCCCAGAATTCTGAATTCCAAACACATCTAGCCCAGGGATTTTGGATAAGGGATAACGAACCTGTATTATTTTTACCATTTTACAGATGAGGAAACAGAAGTTCTTAGAGGTCAGTAACCTCTAAAGACCCACATGTGGAATTTCCTGCAAGTGGAAGTGCTAGAAATCAAGACCCATCTGACTTGAAAACCCATGATTTTTTTTACATCATGCTTCCTCTCTGAACTTTGATTAATAACAGGTTAAAGAAAAAAACAAATCAGCCCTTGCCCGTCTGGTTCAGTGGCTAGCGTCGGCCTGCAGACCAAAGGGCCCCGGGTTCGATTCTAGTCAAGGGCATGTACCTTAGTTGCAGGCTCCTCCCCTGGCCCCCCAGCCCTGGTCAGGGCTCCTACAAGAGGCAACCAATCTATGTGTTTCTCTCTGTCTTTCCCTCTCTCTTCCACTCACCCTTAAAAATCAATGGAAAAATATCCTCGGGTGAGGATTAACAAAAAAATAAAAAAGAAAAAGAAAAAAATAGCCCTGGCCGGTTTGGCTCAGTGGATAGAGCGGTTGGCCTGCGGACTGAGGGGTCCCATGTTCAATTCGGGTCAAGGGCACATGCCCAGGTTGTGGGCTCGATCCCCAGTGGGGGGGCATGGAGTGAGTCTCATCACTGATGTTTCTATCTCTCTCCCTCTCTCCTGAAATCAATAAAGATATATATATTTTAAAATAAATAAAAATTTAAAAAACAAATAAAACAAAACTATATAATTCATGTAAAACTCCAACTGCTATACTCCCGTGGAAAAACAATGTATTAGTAATCCTAGAAAGTAAAAAGTTTTAAAAATTTAGTTACTAGAACCATTTATAAAGGTCTATTCTGCAACTTTAGTTTGTTGTTTTTTTAAAATATATTTTTATTGATTTCTAAGAGGAAGAGAGAGACAGAAACATCAATGATGAGAGCGAATCACTGACCAACTGCCTCCTGCAAGCCCCCTACTAGGGATCAAGCTCGCCACCAAGGACACGTGCCCTTGACCAGAATCGAACCTGGGACCCTTCAGTCTACAGGCTGATGCTCTATCCACTGAGCCAAACCAGCCAGGACTGCAACTTTAGTTTTTAAAACACCAGACTAGTGGCCAGTGTTTTAATATCTGCAGCCAGTAAGCAATTATTTGAAAATTTAGCACTTCAGAATTACTTGGTCAAATATTCAAAATAAATTAGACAGTAGTGATTAGTGATAGTAAAAACTACTACCACCAAAATTTTCACCATGATTTACACAATTTTTACAGAGCATTTTCACATACAATTTTTCTCATCCATAAAATAGGAACTGCAGTGAAAATTGAGTAATATATGTGAAAATGCTTTGTAAACAATAGACCTTCAAATTAACGTAAATTATATACAGTTAAATGTTACATCATTTGGTCTTCAGTTAACTGAACTAGCCCACATCTCCCCAAATCAATAGGTTCTATAGAAATACAAGGTTATTTATAGAGTCAGCCTTGGAGTTTGAATTGTTCCTCAGCCCTGCATTTCGGGGAACTGAAGCAAGGTAAGTGAGACCTCTAGGTCCAAGCCCAGCAGCATCACAAGGCGATGAAATATATTGTTCCACTTCTGATCCACAGTGCCTGACACTCTCCACTTCCTTGGCTCCCAGACACTGTATATTCCCTCCTTATTCTCTTACCTCCACCTTCAGTGGTTCCTCTCCCTCCTCTTCTGTGGATGCTCCTTAAGTCTGTTCTCTATGTACACTTTCATACCATTTTCATGGCTTCAACATACACTGCCAGGCTTCCTTCCTCACCTGCACTACAATTCTGAGACCCTAAGGCCCAGCTCCATAGCTCAACAAACCCCAAACCAAAGTTATCTTGGACTATTTCTATTAGTTGGTACTCCAATCTGTTTCCAAATCATACAGCCCCAGACAGCAAAACCTTATCACCTTCCGACCTTATCACCAAGGTAAACTTGCCATTCCAGCTAAGCATTTTTTTAAAATTGTACTAAAATATACATAACATAAAATTTACCATTTTAACCTACAGTGTGGCAGCAAGTACTTCTGGAGAATCTACAATGTGAAAGCCATCAATTTCCAAGAATATAGTGAAATGTAATGGACAAATACATCATTTCCCTCCAGAATCTTTGGGAAGCATTTGGGGAAGATAAACACAGGAAAAATGAGCTAACTGTACAAGGAAGTGCAATAATAAATGGCAATTGAATGACAAAGATAGCCCTGGAACAAGACCTAAAAGGAGGATAACATTATCTGTACACACCGGAGTGGTTACAACATAACTAAACCTCAACAGATGGGTAGGATTTGATGGTAAAAAGAGAAACAAGTATTTCAGGAGGAGCCAAAATTAAAATCACTGCTAGATGATTCCACTTACATGAGGTATGAGGGGCTGGAGAGAGGAGGCAAGGGGGAGCTGGTGTCTAATGGGCACAGAGTTTCGGTTTACAGGGATGAAAAAGTCCTGGAGATGAAGGGTGGTGATGGCTGCGGAACAATATGAATGTGCTTAATACTGCAACACTGTGGTTTAAAATAGCTAAAATGGTAAATTTTGTGTGTATATTTTAGTACAATGAAAAAAAAAAGACTGCTTGGCTAGAATGGCAAGCTTACCCTGGTGATAAGGTCGGAAGGTGATACGGTTCTGCTCTCTGGGGCTACACAGAACACAGTCATTCTTTCGTCAAATGTCAGCCTTTTTCTCAGCTGTGTTCTCCAAATCTCATTCTTCGGAGGAGCTGGGCGGAGGGGTCGGTGGTCTCTACGATTCTACAGGTTCCTTGAGAGGAGGGGCTGATGGAAACTCCTTGATGCCCACCCAGCAGAGAGTCTGGCACAAATCAGGCTCAATAAGTACTTGTGACATGAATGAAAATACTAACAGTCAAGGCTACTCATAACATAACCCACAGGGGCTCCATCACAGCCAAATCCTGGCGACGCTGGCGGTGATCCTCTTCCCTAAGCCTCTCAAGATTAGCTATGGAGGTTTGTAAACCTCAGGCCGCTCCCCCCAACATTCCCGTACACAGATCGGGGTGACGGAGGAGCCACACGCATTCAAGGCAATCGGTTTTCTTAATCATTTTCTAAGACGGCCAACAAGAACCAAATGACAGGCCTGGCTGCTTAAGGAAGAGGAGGAAAGGGCAGATTCCGCGTCGATGGGAGCTTAAATCTGCTTAAATCTGCCCATCTCGGAGGCGCCGACGGGAAGGGCTAAAGAACCAAAGCCGAGTGCCCGGCCAAAGCCAAGTGCCGCCCTTCTCCCGGTCGGGGGCGTGGAGGTAGGAATGGTCCTGGAGCGACCTCCGGGGAACCAGGGCTGCGCGAGGGGCGGCCCTCGGATGCTGTGACCCGGTGGTGACAGGCTATCAGGGACAGCTCCCCTCCCCGCCCAAGCCGCCGCAGCCCCAAAGGAGGCGCGGCCCATCTTCAGCGCACCTTTTGCCTCTCCTGGCTCTCGGTGTCCTCCAAGGGTGCCTCCAGCTCCATGATGTCTCCCCAGAGTAGTTCCCCAGGCATCATTGGTCGCCGCCGCCTCCTTCTGGGCACGGTGGCCACAACCACCTACCGCTAGCAACAGAGTGAAAGGAAGCGGGGGGCAGGGCGGTCGCCGGACCAAAGCTGTGCGTCACTTCCGGGACACGCACCGCACAGCGCGGGTCGGGAGACGCGGGGGAAGTAATCCCGGATACTCTTGGTTTAAACTCTTCCCATGCGTCTCAATCTCCGACCAATGACTGTGAGCAATCTCGATTGGCCCACCCTCGTTCTGAAATGATTGGCTGCTAAGAGTCACAACCTGGCCAATCTGCATAAAGGACGCGCGAGCTTATTAACATAAAAATGGTGGGGGGGATTTCCTCTCCCTCCCCCTCCCCGACCCCGAACATTCCTCTTCGGCACCCGGGAGACGCTTCAGGACTTCCCAGCATACAGTGCGGGGACTAGCTCCCCGCGCGCGGCGGGCTGGCGCGTGGACGGCCCCGTGCCGGGCTAGATGGCGCGCCACGTGCCGCCCCGCCATTCTCCGCCGGAAGCTGCCGGCCTCGGCCCCGCCTATTGCGGGGTGAAGCGTTAAGGTCCGAAGGCTTCGCGCGAGGCCTGCGGCCCGGCGTTGGTGGGAAGGGTCCCGGTGGGCCTGAAGTGAAGACCTGGCCAGGACAATGGTCCTGCAAGTCCTAAGTTTTTTGTCAGGAAGTTGGTCCTTGGCTCATATTCCGTATTTGAAACCGAGGACACTGGGAAGGGATGTACCGTCCGGTCACACAATCGGTTGGTGGCCCTCACGACTAGAGAACTCATCATCTGAATGCGACCGAGACCGTGCCTTCGGCACAGCGACCTGAAAGCTTCGAGTTTCTTCGCAAAGCGTTTCGGGGAGGGCTGCTCTCATGAAACAGAATATGTAATAAGGAGGAGAAACTTGGAGAGAAAACAAGCCTAAACGTCTGGCACATTGTGTATTTGCAGTGAATAAAAGGACTTTATATTACCGATGGGGATTAACTGCCCCTGAATTATATACAACCTAATGCGAAACTGGAAACCTTTTGATATTGGGAAGGGTTAATTCCTTAGCATATAGCTACTCTTTTTTTTTTTCTATACATTTTTTTTGTTTGAAGAAAATTATAAAGTCAGCAAGCAGTTACAGATGAAAGAACAAAACAGGTGGATTGGATAGTTAAGATGAGGAACAAAAATATCTGTTCAGAGTTAAAAATGGACAGAGTGGTTTATTTTGCAGCAAGAAGAGAACACAGGGTGGTGGATGGCGACTGACGGAACCGGAGAACGCTCAGCAGCACGTGCTCTTCCAGCCTGTCACGCCTCCTCCGCTGCTGACATCTATATTTTCACCGTTGGGCTCTTCTACCGGGGTCTTTCGAAGGATATCTTCAGCTAATGTGAGAAAGGCCTTTTCAATGTTTATATTTGCTTTTGCACTCGTCTCAAAAAATCTAATACCATGCTCCCTTGCAATCTGTTCTCCTTGTCCCTTAGGTACAACTTTTATCGTCCATATCACACTTGTTTCCTAGTAACATTCTTTCCCCATCTTCAGGGGCATGCTCATCTATATTTCTAAGCCATTTGCCGATGTTTTCAAAACTTTGACCATTGGTGATGTCATATACTAGCCTAATACCCATTGCTCCTCTGCAGTAGGAGGTTGTGATGGTGTGAAATCGCTCCTGGCCTGCTGTGTCCCATGTCTGTGGCTTGATCTTCTTTCCTTGTAATTCAACAGTTTTGATCTTAAAGTCGATTCCTATGGTGGAAATGAAGGTGGTATTGAAGGCATCGTTGGAAAAGCGGAAAAGGACGCAGGTCTTCCCTACGCTCCCGAGTCCCCGATCGGGAGCAGCTTGCAAAGCAGGTCGTCCGTCGTCTTCGCCATTGGGAGGAGCGGCTCCGGCGGCGCCGCCTCGGGCGACCCCCAGGGATCGGTCCCTCTCACTGGGGCCAACTCCTCGCTCGGTGTCCTCAGGCCGGAGCACCGGGGAAGCGTGGGGGAAAAGGAGGCTCGAGAAGGGCGCGGGTGACCTCCGGACGGCCTCGTCGAGGAAGCACCGACGGCGGCGGCGACCGCGGCTCCGCAGCCTCTCCCAGCCGCTCTGCCCGGTTCCGGGGAGTCGGTCGGGACAACATGGCCTCCCCACTCGGAGCTGCTCGGCCGGGACCCTCGGGGCTGCTCGGCCGGGACTCGGCCGTGGAGGTAGCGCCGAGGGCGTGAAGACAGACTCTCCCCCGAGCCGACACTCCGCGCTCGGGCACGGTGATGGCAGCCAAGGAGGACCCCGAGAGCTCAGCTACATAAGCCACCGGAAGCCGAGCCGCCCCGCCGGAGCCACCTGTTCCCCGAGCCCTCTCACGCCGGCATGCGCGCTGCCTCGAATAGAACTGCTCTTGAATGGAGAACAAGAACCCGAATTGAGATGCAGGTGCAGGAGCACTTCCAGACCACCTGGCCGTGTCCAGCCCCACCAGCCTGGTAACCTGAGCATCAGACTTCTGTTTCAGCAAAACATTACTACCTACGGCATGGAGTTTGGGGATTGGTCCTGAGTAGCTGGAACCACAAATGTTCAATCTGTGGGAAAATGCATCTCTCCCTAAATTGTGGGAATGGCTGTGCATCTCTAAATCTGTGTGTGTGTGTTTTTTTCTGAATCCTTTTGTCCCACTCCCTCACCCCCGCCCCCAATTCTGCCATGGTAAAGTTCATGGCCCTACAACATGGAGTGGATGTGGTTAAGCATGTCACACATATAAAATTGGGGTAAAAGGAACCAATGTTACTATGTTCTGGTTGAAGAGCAAACACAGGTGAAGTTTTTAAAACCTCCTTAAGACGATTTTTGGCTTTCATTTTTATGCCAAAGGTCATACAGCAGATCTATAAAAGGAAAGGACTGCACTTCTCCCTATGCAAGAGATAGGTGTTTTTCAGAATGACCTTCTGTGACTTAGATTAGAATTCTCTGCAAACCTTGCCTTTCTAAGCCCCAAATTCATTGAATCAAATATCTGACTGCTGTTATGTCAGGTGGAGTATACAAATGTGTGCAAATTAAACCAAGTCATAAGTAACTTGACCAAGCTGTGGCTTAGCTGTAAAAAAAAGGGGGGGGGGGGGTGGAGATACTGCTACGTATGTGCTCTCAATGCGTATCAACTAGGAAACTTGAGAATGAAGGCATGGAGAATTTTTGTTTGTTCCCTCTATAAATTTCAAGAGATTTATATAAATTTCAAGAGATGAAATTTGGGGGGCAGGAGTATGAAGGAGTAGCATAATGAAAATGCACAAGTAATTAAAAATATAATCTTATTAGAACATCTTTATTTTCCAAATATCTTACCAGTCTTTGATATTTCTTTCTTAAAATTAAAGAATTGGGGAGCCTCATCTATTGCTGTGTTCCAAGGTTCTATAAAGATTTCCCTTGCCTTTGGCTTATGACCTTAAGATATAAACAAGATGACTATAAATTTGCCTCCCTCTGGTCATTCTCAAACTTACAGGGCTAGATTTTTACTCCATATTTAGAAAATAGGAGGTAAAAAGAGCCATCATTTTGCATCTGCATGTCAATTTTATGTAACAAGAAAAATTGAGCTATCATTTTTAAATGCTGTGACACTGAAAATAGTTTAAGGGGCAGTTATAAATTGATCAAGAGACACTGGAGTCAGAGTGTTGAGAGTACTAAGAAGGAGAAAATGAAAGAGGGAGCAGGAGGGATGTTTCTGCCATTGCTAGCCACATCACATGACCCTGGCCAACTCCACTCTAAAACCTGTTCTTGGTTAGTAATGTGCAGACAAAAATGCCTTCCCTACTGATAGCACAGGGAATTTAGAAGGATAAGATGACATAGGAGTACTACACAGATGATGCTTACATTTATACCTCTAGCTTGAGGTTTTGACAGGTTTTGAAAGCATTGGCTGTAACCATCTTCCAGTAATTTGCCAAAATGACTAACACAAAGAGAAAGAGGAGAGGCACCTACTATATGTTCTCTAGGCCTTTTAGAAAACATGGAGTTGTTCCTTTGGCCACATGCATGCGAATCTATAAGGAAAGTGATGTAGTCATCAAGGGAATGGGCACTGTTCATAAAGGAATGCCCCATAAATGTTGCCATGGCAACACTGGAGAAGTCTACAATGTCACCCAGTATGCAGTGGGCATTGTTGTGAATAAACAAGGGCAAGATCCTTGCCAGGAGAATTAATGTATGTATGGAGCATATTAAGCACTCTAAGAGCCAAGATAGCTCCCTGAAACGTGTGAAGGAAAACGATTAGAAAAAGAAGGAAGCCAGAGAGAAAGGTACCTGGGTTTAATTGAAGCTTCAGCCTGCTCCACCCAGAGAAGCACACTTTGTGAGAATCAATGGAAAGAAACCTGAGCTGCTGAAATCCATTCCCTATGTATTCATGGCATGATAAGTGTAAAAAAAACAACAATCAGAAAACCTCTGTACTGAGTCAAACATTGAACATATTTAGCACAGGTATACTTATGTATCTAACTCCTAATTCTAACTAGTTGGAAATATTTTTAAATTTCTTTGGATAGAGGTTTCACTGTTTCTTTAGTCAATTACTCTATACACATTTTGAATCAAGTGGTGGGAGTAGTCACATCACATCCCAGAAGAGGGCACCATTCCCAAGAAATGGAAGCTGCTTCTGATAAAGAAGGAACCTCCTAAGAAATCTAAGGTTTCAAATGGGAGGATTCGTGGTCATGGGGATGTAAAGCACCTCACAGGGAATATAGTCAACAATATTGAAATAACTAGGTATGGTACCAGGTGGCTACTGGAACTATCAGGGGGAACACTTTGTAAAGTATATGATTAACCTCTATGCTGTAAACCTTAAATGAATACAAAATAACATTGAATTTAAACTGTAATTGAAAAATAAAATTAAAAAAGAAAATAGCGCCCTGGCTGGGTGGCTCGGTTGGAATGTTGTCCTGTGCACTGAAAGGTCACCAGTTTGATTCCTGGTCAGGGCATATGCCCAGGTTGCAGGTTGGGTCCCCAGTCAGGGTGTGTAGAGAAGGCAACCAATCAATGTTTCACTCTTCTCTCTCTCTCTCTCTCTCTCTCTGTCCTAAAATCAATAAAAACAAACAAAAACCTTCTTGGCCAAAAGCATAATACCTTCCCCAGGCATATCTAGATTTTGATTGATGATACTTTCTATAATCTTTACCTAAATTGAATCTCTAATTGGAGGAACTCTAGACAACCTGGCAAAAACAGGGGGCCTGTATAGTAGGCCATGTATTTCCCTATCAGACAAGTTTGGTGAGTATATAGAATTATACACACATATATTTTTAACAACATTAGGTGCCTGCTGTATTGGGCACTTTCCATAGATTATCTTCAAATCTGACAACAATCTGTAGCATAGGTGTCATTACTATCTTCCTTTTACAGATGAGAAAACTAAATCAGAGAAGTTTGGTAACTTTCTTCATCACATGGCTACCAAGAATTCCAATTGAGATTCAAACTTGTCTTTCTCCTAAGCTCATGTCATCATGCTGCCTCAAGAGACCAGTTTTCTCATTAGAGAATAGACTGCAATGGGCAAGGCAAATCAAGAAATAAAATTTCCACATACAAAAATTAGTATTGAGGAAAATGCAAGTCACTAGAAAATAATCTCCCAAAGAACTATTTAATAACACATATACCCATCTTTAATATTTGTACTCATATGTTGTGTTTAATAGAAGGGAAGTTTATTGGTTTCATAATAGGCTCCATTTAATACATTTCAAATGTTATAATGCATCTACCACTAGTGGCAAATTTAAATGGCTTTCAGTGATTCCTAGATGTGATTAGATCACAAAAGACTTGGATTCATCACTCAAAGAAACTTGTCCAAGTCCAAAATCAAAGAACAGAGTTGTTGGTGCTTCTTTTTCCAAGGATTGGCAGGGACAGATGCAGAAATGGAGAACTGAAAGCAATACTCAGGAATCTTACATGAGCCCTCGCTGGTTTGGCTCAGGGGATAGAGTGTCGGCCTGTGGACTGAAGGGTCCCAGGTTTGATTCTAGTCAAGGGCACACGCTGGGTCGTGGGCTTGATCCCTAGTAGGAGGCGTGCAGAAGGCAGCCAATCAATGATTCTCTCTCATCATTGATGTTTCTCTCTCTCTCTCTCTCCCTCTCTCTCTGAAATCAATAAGAATATATATATTTTTTAAAGAAATTTTACATGAGTTCAGTATTTTGCAGGATCCACACTGAATCTTTTTTTAAAATTGAGATATATTTGACATATAACCCTCACTGAAGCGCAAAATCTTATTGTTGAAAGGAATCTTCAAACTCGTCTAGTTCAGCCATCCTGTTAAACTAAGTACTGGAAATACCTACGCAATGTTATCAGTCAAGGGATCACCAAGCCTCTACAAGAATGCCCTAAATAATGAGAAATTCATTCATTTACAAAGCTGCCTATTTCATCTATAGATAGTTTTGACTAATAGACGTTCTTCATATTGAGCTGAATCTCCCAACTTCCATTCACTGTTGCTAATTCCAAGCTCTTTATAAGAATCCCTAAAACAATGCCTCCTCACAAGGTTTTTCTACCCAGATTACCCTTCTTGGTACTTTGTCCAGGGTTTCAAATGTCATTGTGACCGCAGCTAATCTTGGATAGATTGGTTAGGGCCTATTGAAAATCAATAGGACTGAGTGTTCCACCCACTGCACAACGAAGTAGCATATCTGATTTCCCCTCCTCTCCACGGGGCCTAGAGGCAGCTCTCCACAGTGCTGACCTTCATCTGGCCTTCACTGCTCCCAGGCCAGTGAGAGTTGGAAAGAGGCACTTTCCAATTATTCAGTTATCCTTTCGATCTAAGGCCTTGGCAACCTTTAGAAACCTCTTAAAAGAAACATCCTCAACCATAAGTCAGCATTCGCATCTACATAAAACCTGTCTTGACTGCTCCACGTTCCCCAAACTCAAGAGAACTGACCATTCCACTGCTTGGTCTGAAAAGGCCTTCCAGAAAAAAAAATCTGGCAAAGTTATGTAGGTCTTACCATGAGTGGAAATGGATCAAATGGTTTCTCTTCTCTAAATCTCTAATTCAGAACCTCCCTTTTACTCACAAGCCATTTGCAACCATTCTGCTTCCCTCTATCTCCACGCCACCTGAGAACATCCTGACTTCTCACTGCCATGCTATAGAGAGAGCCTCAAATGTGGGAGGAAACAGAGAAAGAGTAGAGCCAGGTGCTTATTGCCACAGGTATTTTGGACATTGCCAGTCAGTCACAATGTGAAGCTATTTGTTCATATTCACAGAGAAGATCCTGGGCAGTAGGAATTCTTGTTGCAAAGTACCCAACTCTTTGGGTAAATTCTTTCAGATAACAAATAATAATAAGACTTTAGTTGTAAACAAAATATTTTTGCAACCCTGAAACACTATATTCTGGATTTTTTGTGATGAAATCAGGTGAGATCCACTTAACGTAAGAACTCAATATTAGGTGTGGGTAGAGAAATGCACACTGGGTAGTAAGTTAGCACCCTCTGTATTTGAGAAAATAATGAAAATTCAAAGTAATTACATTTGGAAGAAGACAAAGGAGTCCATTTTTTTTTATTACAAACTATGTATGTCCAATAAATTCATAGTAAAATAAGCTTTAAAAAAGCTTTAAAATGTCAAAAAACAGCAACTAGAACAAAATATGTAATGAGATTAGTAACATTTACGCTCAATTTTAGAGAATTCTTATATACTCAGTTGATTAAAACATCCTATATGATGCTGTACATTTTTACAAAAGTTTCCAAAAGAAAAGTAAGAATTAAACATTGATGACTGGAGTTAGTTGTAGCAAGGGATTGGATGTGAGCGTTTGACTGCTTTTTGTGCCTTCAAAGTTCTGCAGAAAATTCTGTCTTCTTTTTAGACCATCCAGAATGATTGAATTATTAGATGCCAGACTCTGTGTCCTAAAAATATTAAAAATAGAATTATTACCTTCAAAATGGGTTGAATTTCGAATCAAAGCATGATACTGTCATTTGTTTCTTTGTAGCAGTGTAACATTTACCAACACTAAGGTACACTTATCAAATAAGTTAACCTTTAAAAATCTAAAGTACTCTTTACATTTTAAATGCTTCACAAACGCACCTCAATTATTTGACAGCTGCTTTCCGAGAAGTTCATATTTTCTGATCATCATCTGTTCTCAAATCCAATATCAAGTATATTCTGGTCAGAAATAAGTTTCTGAAAAACTATTCTATACAACTGAAGTAACCAATAGCATCTTGTGTAATTTATTTTTTGAGAAGTCATAGGGAAGGGAAGAGCTAGTTACAATAGTTTTCATATTGACAACGTTCCCTTCCTTGGAGCTGTAAGCTATGTTAGTTTCTTATCTAACACATCTGCCTTGCTTCAGCCACATTACTGTTTAGGCATTTGGCTTCCGACAGTCCCCTTTTCCCACCTTCCCTCCTCTTCATCACATGTCCGTTACATTAAGATATGTCTCAAAAATGTGTCCTCCAATAAGCCTCCGGTATAGCATGCCACTTTTTAAAAAGTGTATTTTTATTTCTTTCAGAGAGGAAGGGAGAGGGAGAGAGAGGTAGAAACATCAATAATGAGAATCATCCATCATCTGCCTCCTGCATGGCCCACACCAGGGATGGAGCCTGTAACCTAGGCATATGCCCTGACTGGGAATCAACCCGTGACCTCCTGGTTCATAGGTTGATGCTCAATCACTGAGCCATACCTGCCAGGCCAGCACATCTCTCTTAATTCCATACCTCTTTAGCAGTTAGGAAGAGTTTATGCTTTGTTCTTGAATTCAATCTGCCTGTATTGTTTGTTGGTCTCAACTAAATTAAATTGTAAGCTTCCTACAGGTACAACAATATCTTGTTGATCTCTGTCCCCCAATTCTTATAACAATATGGCACATAGTTGATGCTCAAATGCTATCTTCCCTCCCTTTTTCTCTTCATGTCTTTAAGAATTATAAGTGGGTTTTTTAATCATAAGCATTTTTTACGAAATTAAATTTCTGCCCGGCCTATGTGGCTCAGTGGTTGAGCGTTGACCCATGAACCAGGAGGTCACGGTTCAATTCCCATTCAGGGCACATGCCTGGGTTTCAGGCTCGATCCTGGTGTGAGGCATGCAGGAGGCGGCCAGTGGATGATTCTCTCTCATCATTGATGTTTCTGTCTCTCTCTCCCCCTCTCCCTTCCTCTCTGAAATCAATAAAAATAAAAAGTTCCTTTTTCACCCTTTCCAAGAAAAACGTTTATTGTAATGTTTGAGTCTGTGTGTTGTTTCTAAATCCTTCATAGATTCCGTCAACACTCAGATTTAATTATCTCCTAGTTGTTATTACACTCTTTTTAATGGCTTCAAAAAATGAACAATATATTCTATTATATAAGAGATTGCATTGTAACTTCATATAATTTTTTTCAGTAAAATAAAGGCTGGCAGAAGAGTATCATTATAAAAAGATAACTCAGGGGTTGCCCACTAGGTAACTCAATATATTCTTAATTTTAATAAACCCTGTGAGGTAGTTGCTAATCACTTTTCTGTGCACTTACCGTGGAGAATCTATCCCACTATCTCCCGCCATGCTATGATTTTCCGTTCCTTCCAAGTGACTGTGTTCGTGCTGGATATCCTGAGCCATCACTGGCATATGTGTAGTGTTGAAAAGTTCTAACTTCTGTGTGAACCGTTTTCTCATTTCCTGATCCTGAGCACTCTGAGACCAGCAAGCTGCTTTCTTTCCTGTGTCACCCAGGAAGTCTTGTGGTGTTTCAGCCTCAGAGCTGGCTTTCCTTGAGCTGTAGTAATCAAATATACTTCCCTCAGCAGATGCTGAGGCCTGTACACATTCAGCAACACTGGGATCCTCTTCATAGTTAAATCCGGATTGGGTCCCTGAATTGAGGCCACAGCTTTCTGCAGAGAGATTAGGCTTTTGGCTTTCACCTGGATTAGTGAGCAACGCAGGTGTGTAGCATTCATTTCCTTTAAGCATCAGAGGCTCAAACCTCTGTATTTTGCTGCTGTACTCAGCCAGAGATCTTTCAGCTACCTTTTGTTTTCCAGAATGATTCCATTTGCTTCCCCCAGAAAAGGAGTACTGAATGTGGCCAGGCAGCATTTGACACAAATCATCATTCTCGGAAAAGTCATCCTCATCTAAATATAATGAACTGCAGGCACCGTCATCATCTTCCACTTTGTTTTGATACAAGGCTTGGTCATCGTCAGAAAGCACCTCATTTTCTAGGCTCACGGTCTCTGCTTCCTGCACAAATGCCTCTCTCATTAGTGTTTCCTCTGAGTCTCTGTCTTGTCGCTCAGGTTGACTCAAATGGTCCACACCAAGAGGATAATCCAAAAGACCAAGATTTTGGAATTGGTGTGTTGTTTTGTCAACTAATCTACAAGCAGAAGATGCCTGGTCTAAAGAGGAGGAACCCAGTGATGGAAGGACATTCTGTGTTTCTTTTGTCACCCCTAACATGTCAGAGTGAGAATAACTTTCCCTCAAGTCTTCAGGGATTACTTTGTTTTCTCTACCATACACATCATATGTCAACATGCTTTCCCTAAAGGAACAGCGTTGACTATCATGTTGCAAAACACGACATTGGGAGTAATTTAAGAGGTGATCTCTAAAATCATCACTGACAGGCTTGACAGTAGAGTGACTCATAGGAATGGATTCTGCCCTCGGTTTATCATTACATTGTTCAGCCCATGGCTGTTTGGCCTCCCTCCCAAGGACTCGTGAGGAATCTAAAGACCTTGACCTTTGGCAAGGCTTGCCCTTTGGTCTAATCTGGCTGGGTTTCAAATCATTGGTCTTCTGGTTGTTGTGCCCTTTGGTTATTGGGCTCCTGCGGTGAGACAAACCCTGGAAAGGATTACTGATTCGCTTTTTGTAAATCAGATGGGAACCCAGCTCTGATGGGTTCTCACCAAGTGGTTTCTGAACTCCTGCTTCATTTGGGCTTTTAATTCTGGAGGTGGGCTGTGTAGCAGGGAGCTGGAGGCGTTTCTCCAGTCGAATGCTTCCTGGCCGAGGCTCGCTTCCCTGACTCCTGGCTTTGTGTCTATCCCTATGAGAACGGCCCCGCCGCCGAGGCTTTGCAGACCGGCCCTGCCTTTTCTTAACTCCCTCTCTTGAAGGATATTTATGCCCGACTGTCAGCATATCAGTGGAAGTGCCCTGGCTGTTATATTTTTTCTGCTCTTCGTATTTTTGCATTAGGATGGTATGTTTGATTAAGTTGTCAACAGTCAGAACGGGATTGATGCGTTTGATTATCTCATGTTCAATGTCTCGAGGGATATTGTCCAAGTTATCTTCATCTCGGACAGGCCACTCTTCCGGTGGGAACTGGGCAGAGAAGCTGCTGTGCTCTGTTCTGGACTTCTCCTTTCTGGACATACTGCGCCAGAAGAGGCTAAAGCCAAACTTCTTGCCTTTGTCTCTGTCTTTCGTGTATGGTAAAGGTTTGGTGCTCTCAGAGACATGGTTCTCCTCAGACACTGAAACTGCTCGATTCTGTACCAAAGATTTGGATTCCCCAAGACCTTTCTGGCCTTTTCTAGTCACTTCTGCAGCAGCGGGTGGTTCCTGTGGATCCTGAGAGCACACGTCAGGGAAACACCGGCAAGACGGACAGTGGGAAGCGGGGTCAGTGTTTTCTTTGGCTAACTCTGCAAACTCTGCACAGCTCTCCACGCTCACCAGGTACGTGATGCAAGCAGGTATCTCGTGACTCTCATCTGATCGGACTCTCTTATTTCCTTGGGGGTTTGTATTTGTGATGAAGTAAGTCTGAGGAGTAACTATGAAGTATCCTTCTCCAGTGTGATAAATCTTCCTTTCTTTAATCAGAGTTCCCAGAGTGGTATAGAGAATATCTCGAGATGGAATTGCAATGCCTAAAACAAAAGCATTTTACACTGGTAAATTCTGAATAAGAAACATTTTAATGAGTGAAATCAGTCACACAGAAATGACCACACATTTGCTTGATGAACCTAGAGCTAATTATAACACAATTGATATGTCATTAAAATGCCAAAGAAATGTTAACAGTCATCATAATTTAATTGAATAACAGGAATATAATTTGGTCCACACAAAGACATATGGCTAGGCTAATAGTTAAGTAGAGGAAAATCACCTGAGCTCACTAAACTATAAACACTGAGTTATACAATCCCATTACAAATTTAAATTTTGCCTAAGGAAAGTATTCTTAAGAACAAACATAGGAGTTTTTGAAAACCAGTCTCATTGCTTAAATCTTAAGAAGCTAAAGAGAAAATGAAAACCAGTTTGTGCTTGGGTGAGGGCAAACTACTTAAAATCTGGATTATGGTGGTTTTTCAAACTGGGAAGGTGATACTTTTAAAAGAAATTTCCTTTTCAAAATAGCAGGGTTTAAAATTATATTGTGAAAACAATGTTCAACATGTATGTGTAAGTGTTAACACTGGGAGGCGGTCAGAGGTGATTGGTAGTCACTTAGAAAACTCCACGAAGTCATGCAAATCAAGAAGTTCCAATCTTCGTGTTCACTTTAAGAACACTTGTGAAACTCCCAGGTCATCAAGGGAATGCATACCCAAAAAGCCACTAAGTATCTGAAGGATGTCATTTAAAAAAAATGATTTTATTGATTTCAGAGAGAGGAAGGGAGAGGAAGAGATAGAAACATCAAGGATGAGAGAGAATCATCGATCAGCCACCCCTGCACACCCCCACTGGGGATCGAGCCTGCAACCTGGTCATGTGCCCTGATTGGGAATCGAACCCGTGACCTCCAGGTTCATGGGCTGACGCTCAACCACTGAGCCACACCAGCTGGGCAGAGTGTCACTTTCCATGTGTGCCATTTGGTCATTACAATGGTGGAGTGCCCAAGCCAAACAGTGGGGCTGGACACATGGTCAATGGCCTAAAAAGAGTGCTGATTTTTGCTGCACATGCTTAAAAATGCAGAGCGTGATGCTGGACTTAAGGATGTAGATGTAGCCTCTCTGGTCACTGAGCACATCCAGGTGAATAAAGCTCCCAAGATGCAGAGTAGAACGTAACAGAGCTCATTGGCGGATTAACCCATTCACAGCGCTCCCTGCCACCTGGAGACGATCCTACTGAAAAGGAGCAGATTGTCCCTAAACCAGAGGAGGAGGGTGCACAGAAGAAAGAGATTTCCCAGAAGAAATTGAAGAAACAGAAACGTATGACCTAGGAGTAAATTCAGCATAAAATAAATACTAACACATAAAAAAGTGTAACACTGGAAGAAAATACATCAATATGTTAACCTTGGTTTCTTTTGGGCGGCCATACTACCAAGTGGTTACTTTTCTATATTAACCACATTTTTCTACAATATGCACATTCATTTTAGAATAAGGAAAATAAAAAATACTCTTGTACATTCACACACTGGGATAGGAAAAAAATGAGTTCAATATATGCTGATACAGAAAGACCTCCAAAATATGTAAGTTTTTTAAAAAGTGCAGATAGAATGTATAGAATGATCCAATTTATGTTATTAAAAAAAAAGATACATATACTCAAATATAACTTATGAAAGTATACATAAGAAACCATAGACAATAGAAATTATCACCTCTAGGGAGTGGCAATGGAAGAATAGGAGGTGTCGGGGGGAGAAGATGAACTCTTCCTTTGCACTCCTTTCTACAGAGTCTGGTTTATTTATTGCCATAAGTATTGCTTTTTTGTTTTGTTTTGTTTTTAAACATATTTTATTGATTTTTTTACAGAGAGGAAGGGAGAGGAATAGAGAGTTAGAAATATCGATTAGCTGCCTCCTGCACACCCCCTACTGGGGAATGTGCCCGCAACCAAGGTACATGCCCTTGACCGGAATCGAACCTGGGACCTTTCAGTCCGCAGGCCGAGGCTCTATCCACTGAGCCAAACCGGTTAGGGCGTAAGTATTGTTTTTTAAAAAGTTAATTGGAATGTAAAAAACAACAACACCCTTATCAAATTTGCTGATGCAGGCCTTTTCCTGGCAAGGCTCTAATATAAGGTTCTATAATAGAAAAAACTTTGGATATCATCCAGCTCATTTGTGTTTAAGATTATTTGTAAATAAAACCATCAAACACATGCAAAGAACTAACAGAGAAAAACCTGTTACTTTACCTGGGTAATGTTTCATCAAATGCTCCAACAGTGATTCCTGTGTTACTACAATCTCAGCAGCGTTCATGTCAGATATAGCACAGCAAAGAGCTTCAGCCAAAGGTATAAACTGTGATTGGGCTATTGGATTCATTTGCACTGGAAAGACATCACCTAAATTGGAGATTTAAAAAAAAAAAAAGGAAAGGTGATAAATTTGATAGAGTGTAAACTATTTGAAATTAGTGAATCAAGCACATTTATAAAGACTGAATAGCAGGTGGAACTGCTATTCTTCCATCAGTCCTTACTCGGAATCTGTTAACATGATACGTACAAGAACAGAAACTGTAGAAGAAAAGAGTTTACATTATAGTCCCTACTTTTAAGAAGTTTGTAGTATTTTTTTCAGTACAAGAAAAGAGTAAGAGTATGAAAGTCACAAAGTGATATCATAGTTTAGGTCAGACAAGGCTTATATGACAATTGTATTTCAAAGCATTTTTCATATTTTAAAATATACAAAGCCACAGAAAGCTCAAGTAATTGTCCCAAGGTCTAAAAGCAAGTACAGTAACAGAAATAGGTCTTCTGACACCTAATTCAGTATTTTCACCATTCCACACTTTCCTGATTGGAATGATTAAGAAGATTTGAACTCTTTGCCACATCTACTGTGAGAATGAAGACCATTTTCAGCAATCAGACTGTTGACATTCCAGAAAATGTTGACTTCACTCTGAAGGGACACACAATTACTATGAGGGGTCCCAGAGGCACCCTGCAGAGGGACTTCAATCACATCAATGTAGAGCTCAGTCTCCTTGGAAAGAAAAACAAGAGGCTCTGGGTTGACAAATGGTGAACTGGCCATCATCTGCACAATCTGCAGTCATGATCAAGGGTGTGATACTGGGTTTCCATTATAAGATGAGGTCTATGTACGCTCACTTTTGCTGTAGGGGGCTGTCTTGTGCATTGTAGGATGTTTAGTAGTGCCCTTGGCCTCCACCTACTGTATCTCTCACATCCGCAGCAACCAAAAATGTCTCCATTGCCAAATGTCTGGGGAATAAAAGGTACAGGTAGAAGAACTAGCTTAGAAATTATGAAGATTTTACTTCATCTGAGACTTGAGGAACCAACGGAGGGTGGCAGAAGCCCAGAAATATACTGAGGCAGAGAAAGAAAAATATTAGCATGGCAAGTTATCTGATCTCTGTAAAGTCAGAGGAGAATGGGTAAGAATGGGAGGGGAGAAATGGGAACGATGAGATGAAAGGTAGAAAGGGGGGTTTGAGGAGCTGTTCTTGGAGTAAATTAGGAAATTTAAAAACCAGTATGAAGATTATGAAGGAGCCCTGCGTCTCCAGGTGATTTTAGTGTGGTTTCTGGCAGATGAAGCGGCAAGAAAGGAAGAGAGGCCAGCAGTGCTTCTAAAACTGGACTGTGCAGATGGCAAGCATCAGGGGATTGTGCTAATGTGCAGGTTCTGATTCGGAAGGACTGGCGAGGAACCTGTGATTCTGCATTTCTAACAACCTCCCAGGTGATGTCCACTCTTTGGAGCGGCAGGGGTTGGGGTGCTAATGACGGCAATGTTAAAGTAGCTAACCATTCAACAAATAAACATGGCCTACATGGGAGTCCAGTGTAGCCAGAAGAAAGCCTAAGAACTGAGAAACTTAGCCAGATATTTCCTGCAGTGACAGTTTAGAGGCTGGTTCACTGCAGGGGCTGTTGAGGGGAAGGTGGTGAGGACTGGCATGGTGGGAAGGGTTGCAGCCAAAGCTGGTGAGAGGCCCATCTATAATAATAAAAGCGTAATATGCTAATTAGACCAGCCGTCCTTCCAGATGACCTTCCGGGCGTGCATCAGACTTCTAGTAATAAGATAAAGGACTTCCTTAGGGAAACTGGTAAGCTGTGTGCAGTTATACCTCACATTGGTTTGTTTTCTTCTTTACTTAAGCTTCTCTATCTGGCAGACTGGGCCTCAGGTCACAACACCGGATAGAATTGCAGTTTGGGCAGCCCAGGGAAGGCTCCCCTCTTGGTGTGCTTGTGGCTATCCCACAGGATTCTGAGGAGCTAGAATGAGTGGCTAATCAATTAATTAGCATTTCAAAGGGCAGTGATGAGAGATGGTGCTCTCTGAGCCAAGGGTAATAAACCTCTCTCCTTAACTTCATTTCCTCTTTGCCTTTCTTTTTTCCCTCCAGGTCAGAGATTTATTTACTCTCTTCTCTTTCACATCCCTCCTCAACCAGACAAAACACAACATTAAAGTATCATTTCAAATATTTGTATACTTCTTTCACATAACTAGGTGCTATTTTAAATAAGTGACTTTAAATTTTTACATATCTCTCTCCCTCATCTCCAAAATGCTGTGACTTTTTCCTTGTATGTGATCTTAAATTGATTTCCTGCCTCCAATCCATGTGGACCTGAAGTCCTTAATTCAATGAGGAGGGGGTGTCAACGTAAGAAACATTCAAACCTGTGAAGAATTTTTTTTTTTAAAGAATTTTTGAGAGTTTGAGCCAAACTGTCAACAATTGTGGGGAAGCAAAATCTCAACGAATTGAGACAGTGCTCCAGAGAATGGCAGCTTTGTGGCTTATTTTATACATTAAAAAGAGATGACACAAGAGGGTTACATGAAATCCACTGGTGATAGATTAGGGAGGTGGGAGAAAGCAAGCGGGGAGAGGGTAACCTCAAGGCTTGAGTGAAAAGTAAATTGATAGACACATGTATCTTTTAATAGGTGGGTACAGTATAGTTAACAGTCAAAATTAACATGATAAAACAATGAGAGTATGTTTTGCATTGGTTGTGCCCTGAGGGGTCTGGAAAAAGGGGAGTTACCCTGACTGCTTTTAGTTAAAAAGTATTAATTTCAGCCCAGCCGGGTGACTCAGTGGTTGAGCATCAACCAACCTATCAACCAGAAGATCATGGTTTGATTCCCGCTTCCGTTCCCAGTTAGGGCACATGCCCCAGTTGTGGGTTGTGGGCTTGATCCCCAATAGAGGGGCGTGCAGGAGGCAGCCCACCAATGATTCTCATCATTGATGTTTCTTTTTGTTGTTGTTAATCCTCACCTGAGAATATTTTTTCCATTGATTTCTAGAGAGAGTAAAGGGGAGGGGAAAGAGAGATGGAAGGGAGGGGGGTTAGGGGGAGAGAGAGACATTGATTGGTTACCTCCCACATTTGTCCCTACCCGGGCTGGGAAACCTGCTGCTGAGGTACGGTCAGTGCCCTGACCGGGAATCGAACCGTGACGTATTCATAATTCCTACCAGTTTGGGGAAGGTGTGTTTTATTTTTAAAATTTTATGTATTTTTATTTTAATTTATTTTTAATTATAGTTGACATTCAATATTAGTTTCAGGTGTACAACATAGGGATTCAACATTTATATACCTTAGGAAGTGATCACCGCAAGAGTAAACAAATCCACTACCAACTAGAAAGACAACTTATCTTTTTTCCCCTTAAAATTAATACAACCATAAATCAGCTGCATTGTAGAGAACATGCTAAATCACATTTAACCTCTGCTTTGGAGCTCCTTTCTAGACAAAGCTTAGCAGTTTCTCAGTACATTTCCTTCACCGTCGTTGCTAAGATACGTCCGCAGGTGCATAAATCATCAAGAGTTTCTTATGCAGGAAAGCAGAGTGACATGGGAACATCTGTGACGGATGCAGGAATCATTTTCAAGCTACAGCCACGGTTTGCTCTGGTTACCTTTGCATTTCTTGAGTTTTGGGAATACAATAACCAAAATGCAAAAATAACTTTCTGGGTAGAAGATTCCACTTACAGATTTCACAATAAGAGAAGGCCAGCCCTTTATCCTCAGCTACTATTGAAGAGCATCCTTCAGTCCAGCCTGCTGCTGACCTCTGACCCTTGAGAAGGAGCAGGGATCAGAAGGCTAGGAGAGGCTGTGGGGCAGAGTAAACAGTTCACAACAATGCTCTATGTTTACACAGCCTTGTACTCTTGGTGCCAGGAGAGTGGGAAAGTGTTTAGGCTGAAAGACTGGTTTCACAAAAACTATCAACAAAGCAGAACCACACAGATTTGTGCCTGCTACATTTAATGCCACTTTTTGTGCAAAGAACATTTTTATCTTATTGATATCTTGCTGCTCTTCCCAGGGAGAATTAACCAAAGTTAACCAAATAGAATATAAATTATTTTACATTTGTGATAAAGCAAGTTACGAGTTTTAAAACAATTACTTTTTATAAGTCTACTTTTGGGGGGGAAATAGTGGAAGGCAAATTAAATGTATGCAGCACATAGGTGCCCAATCAGCAAATATAGAATTCAACTATCCAAACTGATGACATCGGTATGTGCCTGGCCTGGAATCGAACCCACCACCTTTCAGTGTATGGAACAACATTCCAACCAACTGAGCCATAAGTATAAGTTTATTTTACATATTAAAGCACCTAAACAAATTCTAAAAGGGCCTCCTCATGGAAACTAAATTCTGACTTTTTAAAAAAATATATTTTATTGATTTTTTACAGAGAGGAAGGGAGAGGGATAGAGAGTTAGAAACATCCATGAGAGAGAAACATCGATCAGCTGCCTTCTATACACCCCCTACTGGGGATGTGCCCACAACCAAGGTACATGCCCTTGACCAGAATCGAACCTGGGACCCTTGAGTCCGCAGGCTGATGCTCTATCCACTGAGCCAAATCAGTTAGGGCAAATTCTGACATTTTTAACTTGGGGTGCCTGCATTTGATTTTAAGGTCCATAAGAGGTTGTGCTACCAAACATGCAAAACAAAGTGTTCTTTGGAAATTTGGAAAGCATTCCCATCAGAACTTTTTTGAGTCATACTAAAGGAAGAATTTGCCATCAAACTAAATTCTAGGCAAAACTAATCCTAACATTGCTTGTTTCATATTCAAAACACAAATTTTCTCTAGTATACAAAAGTTTAGTCCCATACAAATGTGTGTGTGAACTCTTTGCTAGGCAGTCTGCCAGAAATTCATGCATTATTGACCTTCAAACAGTTAAACCGAGCCACTCAAACTCTGCTAATTACCCGGCACGTGAAATCTGAGACCATCTTTTCGGGCGCCTGTATTGAGTCACACTGTGGGAAAGGTATCTTCTACGTGCATTAGAGATGACAATAGAGCAAGAATAAAGCAGCCTGCAATCCACCCAAGTTTAATAAAAAAAAGGATGTATTGTTCTAAGTAATCCAAGAAGCTTCCCTGATTTTAAACTGTACTTTTATCCAGTACAGAATTTCCAAATTTCTTTAACATTAACATTAATCTTGACCTTTCAAAAATGAAAGTATTTTGTAACAACGTGCATCTCATCAGAGATAAGATGCTGTGCAAAAATGTCTATGGCTTTGAATAGATTCGGAAAATCAAACAAAATGGGAACACAGAAAGAAGAAAGGCTCAGGTCAGCAAAAGCAAGCCCCTCTCCATAGCGCCCTTTTCTTTTCGTGAAATAAAAGAATGCAAACACTTTACTCCGCATTTAGAAACAAAGGAGCACCAAGACTCAGAAACTGGCTGCCGTCTAAGGGTAGTCAGTGCGTCTACCATGGCGGCTGAGATTCTTTCTCAAGCGCGGAGATGTTTATTTTGGACTCCTAGACAAATGGCTTCCCTTCTGGGAAATGCCCCCTCTTGAAAAGCTCAAGGCTTCGCTCAGGAGGCTGGGCTGTTCCACAGCCAGGAGTTCATAATGGCATCTCTTTAATAACCACACTTCAGCCTCTCAGGAGCAGTGCATTAGCATTCCTTTCAAGTGATACATCCACTAATATCCACCTTCAATTGAGTTGCAGAGGACTTGGGCCACTGATGACGGAGACTCTTCGCGATTTGGTTGTCAGGATAGACACAGAGGCGGCCCTACTTCAGGGAGCCCCTTGAGCCTCCCGCAGCCTTTCCCCATGACCACTACCCCTCACGTTGGGTAGAGATACAGGGACTCCAGACTGGGAGGGGAGGATGTGAATGACTTAACCCACCTACCTGACACCCCCCCGCCCCCCCGCCAGTTTTTTAAAAGCAATAAAACTCATTTACATTCGGCCCAAAGCTCTTCCAGCCCTGTGGTGCCCTGTCCTAACCTCTCTTCCTTCAAGGCTTCCACTATGGATACGTTAATGACTTCACCCAAGTGTGTGAGTTTTATAAGGCTGTCAAAATAAATCATCACAAACTCAGTGGCTTTAAACAGCACACACTGCCCTAGCTGGTTTGGCTCAGTGGAAAGAGGGCAGGCCTGCGGACTGAAGGGCCCTGGGTTCAATTCAAGGGCACGTACCTGTAACCTGGTCATATGTCCTGAATGGGAACCAAACCGGTGACCTCTTGGTTCCTGGGTCCATACTCAACCACTGAGTCTCGGTGGCCGGATGAAGGATGTCCTTTTCAATGTGTCCCATTCTATCAGTACAACGGCAGAGTTGGTAGGTGTGCCCAGGCTAAACAGTGGGGCTGGACACAGGGTGGGTGGCCTAAAAGGAGTGCTGAATTTTTGCTGCACATGCTTAAATATATAGAAAGTGAGGCTGAAGTTAAGGGTTTAGATCAGTGATGGCGAACCTATGACACACGTGTCAGAGGTGACACGCAAACTCATTTTTTTGGTTGATTTTTTTTGTTAAATGGCATTTAAATATATAAAAAAATATCAAAAATATAAGTCTTTATTTTACTATGGTTGCAAATATCAAAAAATTTCTATATGTGACACAGCACCAGAGTTAAGTCAGCATTTTTCAAAATGCTGACACGCCGAGCTCAAAAGGTTCGCCATCACTGGTTTAGATGTAGACTCTCTGGTCACTGAGCACATCTGGGTGGACAAAGCTCCCCCAAGATGTGGAGTAGAACTTAACAGAGCTCATGGTGAAGGGTGGGGGGCATGAGCGCTCCCTGCCACATGGAGATGATCCTACTGAAAAAGAGCAGATTGTTCCTAAACCAGAGGAGAAGGTTGCACAGACGAAAAAGATGTCCCAGAAGAAACTGAAGCAACAAAAACTTACGGCCCAGGAGTAAATTTAGCATAAAATAAACGCTAATCAAAGTTTTTAAAAATTACTGTACAAAAATGGGGGAAATTTTAGCCCAAGGTTGTTGTTTGAATAAAAATAAAGTTCCCTGTAATAAAGGTGTCCTTTATATACACATAGTCTTACATTACAAATGAGCATCACACCGGAGGTCCATCTGACAGAGGTTCTAACCAGAGAGATGTGGCTCTGAGTCGGTCATCTGTCTGGGTCCCAGTTTCCTTGTCTATAAATGTGGGCTGCTAGCTCAGCATTTCCCAAAATGTGTTCTGTGGGAAATTCATTCTATGAAGTGCTCTGCAAAAAAAAAAGGTACCGCCCTAGCTGGTTTGGCTCCGTGATAGAGCGTCGGCCTACGGACTAAAGGGTCCCAGGTTCCATTCCAGCCAAGGGCACATGCCTGGGTTGCGGGCTCGATCACCCCAGTAGGGGGCGTGCAGGAGGCAGCCAATCAATGATTCTCTCTCATCATTGATGTTTCTATCTCTCTCCCTTCCTCTCTGAAATCAATAAAAATAATTTTTAAAAAAATGGTGCCAAGGTCAAATGTTTGAGAAATGCTGCTTGGAGTCACAGTGGCTTGTTAAAGGTTCTAAGAACTGTAATGGACAACCTAGATTAACCCAATGTTTCCCAATCATGTTTGGCAACAATCCCTTTTCTGCAATACCTATTATTACCCTTCAGCTGTGACTTCTCTCCATTCAAACTAGCCTCTCCCTAAATAGTCTGTACTTTCTCATCTCGGCTTCCTTGTCCTTACTTCTTCCACCTAAAGCACTCTTCCCCACACCTAAGTGTTTAAAAGTCCTGTCATGAAGACTGGCTCAAATGCAGACTGGCTCTCCCATGAATTGCTGCTCTCTGGTCTCATCAGATGGAGATATACATGGATCAATTAAGAAAAATGTAATGAGTGGCTACCATAGTGTAGCACTAGGTACACAAAAACACCGATAGTAGTAGCAGTCCTTCATTCCTTATCCAGCAAATATTTATTGAGTACCTACTATATGCCAGTTACTGAGGACACAACAGTGAATAGGATACAGTCCTTGCCCTCAAGGGGCTCTGGGTCTACTGGAAGAGCAGTGGTTGGAGGCAATGATAACCCAACATGAGGGCTATAATTGGTAAGACTAGGACTCGGTATTCCTGGGTCCCCCTCCTGAATGCCATTCTCAGAAGAGTGTGGATGCTTGGGCATAACTATCATAAGGAAGAGAGCCAGAGCTCTGACCGATTTGGCTCAGTGGATAGAGTGTCGGCCTGTGGACTCAAGGGTCCCAGGTTCGATTCTGGTCAAGGGCATGTACCTTTGTTGCGGGCACATACCCAGTAGGGAGTGTGCAGGAGGCAGCTGATCGATGTTTCTCTCTCATTGATGTTTCTAACTCTCTATCCCTCTCCCTTCCTCTCTGTAAAAAATCAATAAAATATATTAAAAAAAAAGAGAGAGAGAGAGAGCCAGACTTGTCCCTGTGGGGCCTTGGGATACCTAAGGCAGCATCTATCTAATAATAGAGGAATATGCAAATTGTCTGGGACACCATCACAGTAACAGTAACAACCAGCAGGCTGCCTGGGGCAACAAGGCCGGCAGGGGGGGTAGTGAGGGACAACCAAACAACTCAACAGCAGGCTGCGTGGGGCAACCAGGCCAGCAGGTCGGGGGGGCAGTTGGGGGTGACCAGGCTGGCAGGGGGGGCAATTAAGGGCAATCAGGCCAGCAGGCAGAGGCGGTTAGGGGTGATCAAGCTGGCAGGGGGGGCAGTTAGGTGCGATCAGGCAGGCAGGCAGGTGAGCAATTAGGAGCCAGCGGTCCCAGATTGTGAGAGGGATGTCCTGGATTGGAGAGGGTGCAGGCTGGGCTGAGGGGGACCCCCCCCCAAGAATTTTGTGCACCGGGCCTCTAGTAGGATAATAAAGGAGCCATGGAATTGGTCAGGCAGATCTGGACTCAAATCTTCCACGTCCACTTACAGACTGTGAGCCCTCCTCAAGTAGTCATCAACGACCATGACTGTGCAATATGAGGAACAATATCTGGCTCAAAAGTGATTGTGGGAAAACATCCAGAAGTGCCTGGAATAAGATCTGACACACATCAGTTCTTTTATCAATAGCAGCACTCTCTAACTTTTCTTCCCTAAACAGGGATATCAAACTTGATCATCCCTCGTTCCACGTCATTATTAGTACTTCAAGGTTTTTTTTGTAAGGCACTGGTTCTGCCCATGGTGGATTTCTCAGCCAATCCTGACTTTCCTTTTCCCAACTCCCAGAGCCTAATGGACCAGACACCAGTCCTGACCATGATCTGGAGAAAACCTGGGAAAAGACAAAATGATGCTGGCAAAGCCGCTGCTAGCCCTGCTTTGTTCTACTGGGTAATACGTTATTGCCGCCCTCATGGCAGATAAGGTAGGACTGGCACATTCAACACACATTCCCAACCACCTTTTTCCTTGTCTTCCTCTGGTGTGGAGGAGGAGAGCGTGTTACCTGGCTTCCCAGCCTCACTTTAAACTAGTGGCCATTACGGTGGCCAATGGGATAAAGGCAGCTCGCTGGCTGGCAATGCCAGAGGCGGCCTCTCAAGGAAAACCCCTTCCTTTGTCTTTTACCTTTTCTTTCTTGATTCTTTCCTCCAGCCTGCATATTAGGGAAGCAGCCATCTTGTGACCCTGAGGTGACAAGTATGATGTCAAAATACTACCCACTAAGGAAGACAAAGCAGAAAGAAAGAGCGAACAAGCCCAGGTGTCTGAATGCCTCGCGGAGCCACTGTGCTGGCCCCGGGCTGACTACCTCCGAACTTCTTGTTACGAAACAAATCTACCCCTCGTTTGTGCATGCCACAGCAGAACACGTCTCTAAGCAAAATACGTGGTCAAAGACACCTGACATTTATTTCCTCCTCATATTTTCTGCTGTGCGCAAAATCTTTGTCTTAACGAGGCCTTGATTAAAGTTTCTGGATTTTATACTAGCCAGTGCTTGTCAGCACCTTAACTGCTGTGGACTAGAATGACGTACTGATGGGTACTTACAGGAAAGATGTCAGGGCTCCTGCTGCCCGACACACATCATGTCAAGTCTGGGACACGCAATGAGAAGGAGGAGCTGCAGGAGTTTCAGCTAGTGTTGCTCATTTTTAAAAAATGTATTTTTATTATTTCAGAGAGGAAGAGAGAGAGGGAGAGAGATAGAAACATCAATGATGAGAGAGAATCATTGATCGGCAGCTTCCTGCACACCACTACCAGGGATCAAGACCACAACCTGGGCATGTGCCCTGACTGTGAATCAAACCGTGACCTCCTGATTCATAGGTTGACGCTCAACCACTGAGCCACACTGGCCAACCTAGTATTGCTCATTTTTTTTATATTTTGATTTTTTTTTTTACAGAGAGGAAGGGAGAGGGAGAGTTAGAAACATCGATGAGAGAGAAACATTGATTAGCTGCCTCCTGCACACCCCCTCCTGGGGATGTGCCCGCAATCAAGGTACTTGCCCTTGACCGGAATTGAACCTGTGACCCTTCAGTCCGCAGGCCGACGCTCTATCCACTGAGCCAAACCGGTTAGGGCAGTATTGCTCATTTTTAACTGCTTGGAGATATTTGTCCTAAAAAGGTTATAGGAGGCGCTCTTCTCTTGATGAGGGTTTCCTTCCTGCGTGTAGAAAATCACGGAGGGGAAGATAACACCTGTCACGGCTGTACGGCCTGCTCTCCAACGGGTATCTACAGTTACAGCCCTGAGAACGGGAAGCCTCTCCATCTCTCCCGAAAGAAAGGCTTGTGAAATGGAGCCAAAAGTCAGTATCATCATCAACATCAATGTAAGATTAACTCAGGGTTTAAAGAGACAAATAATGAATAACCCCACTCCTATTTCAGGGGCAGGGAATCCCTGCCGTTTGTGAAGAAAGGGGCATTTGGCCCTGAAAGAGGATGGGTCCATCCAGGCCCCAGGTCTCCGTGGCCAGGTGGTGTGATGGTGGACTGAGCCCCGCACAGGCCTCCTGCACCAATGATGGGAGGGCTCTGGGTGATGGGAGCTGGAGAAAGCTCTACTGTATTACATCACGAGATCAGTGTACTTAATGCTGCCTTTACCCCAGACTATACACACACACACCTACGTACTTTACCAAAAGCATCATAAAAACTGCAGCCCTGCCCTGACCGGTTTGGCTCAGTGGATGGAGCATCGGCCTGCGGACTGAAAGGTCCCAGGTTCGATTCCAGTCAGGGGCATGTACCTTGGTTGCAGGCACATCCCCAGTTGGAGTTGTGCAGGAGGCAGCTGATTGATGTTTCTCTCTCATCGATGTTTCTGACTCTCTTTCCCTCTCCCTTCCTCTCTGTAAAAAATCAATAAAATATTTAAAAAACAAAAAAAACAAAACTGCAGCCCTGCCTCTTCCTCTCCTGCTGATGAGGGTGGGGGTTGGTGACCCAGAATAAGGATGAGCACCGTCCCCAGAATCCACGCCCAGAGGCGCCCCCTCGGCAAGGCTGCTGCGCCCAGTGGGCCATCCTCTCTCCCACCCGGAACCGCTCTTGCCCCAGTCTGGAAAGCATGACTGAGTTTCTGCATCAATGGTCCCTTTCACTTCTCCCAGACTGTCTGCTACGCTCCAGCTGCTTTCAAGTAGATTACAGACTCTCTTGGCCTCCTGAAATATTAACTTTTAAAAGATAAAAGCCATGGTGGGGATACAAGTCACATAAATGTAGTTTCCCTGAGAAGTACTTCTAGGCTGTTAGAAACTTTAAAAACATAAACTTTTCCATTTTAAGATTGTGAATTCCCTTTTCTCCAACCCAGAAGGCTTCATGTTAAATCTGGGCAGATGTGACTGTGCCCCAGCAGGACGCTGGCATCTTTTCCCAAGGCCATCGCCTTAGAAATGAAATGGAAAGTTCATCACCCTGAAACGTCGTTAAAGGGGCTGTAGGATCCTCGCTGGTTTGGCTCAGTGAATCTCCAGAACGTCGGCCCTCGGACTGAAGAGTCTCAGGCTCGATTCCGGTCGCAGGCTCGATCCCAGGCCCGCATCAGGCACACGCTGGAGGCAACCAATCAATGTGTCTCTCTCACTGTCTTCCCCTCCCTTCCACACTCTCTAAAATTAATGGAAAAATGTCCTTGGGTGAGGATTAACAACAACAAAAAGAGGTTGTAGCTCTTGCTCAGTATCAGTGGCTCTCATCTCTGCCTGGGCGGGATCACTGCTCCTAGGAGCCCACCACCTACTAACTTCACACTAAGCCAGACATGTTCTCAGATTACATTCTGATAGAGAGGCCGTGGGTCTGTGCACATCATGTTGTGTCCAGACAGAAACCACTAGAGTCCATCTTAGAGGTCTTCTGACCCCTTCCTTTGCCTTCCATACAGACATGGTTCCCCAACCCCACTCAAAACACACATGGTGTCAACCCAGAGAAGAGGGACATATCTTTCAAATATGCATGCTTCCTGGCTTACTGCTTCTCTAACACCCTCTTTTTCTGTCCAGCCTAAGATGGACATTCTCCATTTCCTCCTGAGACACCCCCTCTCCCAAAGGCTGCACAGCCAGTACTCCCGCTACAACCTGCTGAAGATTTTCTCAACTCCTGCTCACTTCACCAACCCTCTTGCCCAAGTGAACCCCTCCCTTTCCCACTGCCACCTCAGGCTTTAAGCCTGGTGTTGGAGAGCAAGGCCAATTCTTACGGAACTGCCTGGAGCAACACAGCCTGCTGGGTCATGGAAGTCATGCATCTCATTCTGCTTCCAACGTGGCCCAATGTAGCAAACTGTTAGCAAGAGAAGCAGAATGTTTGACTGAAGACTTGGGGCTTTCTGATAAATGTTGCCGAAATCTTGGGATCCTGAGCTAAGTCAACTTACAACTATACCTCATAAAATAGATGACTGATAGATAGATAGATAGATAGATAGATAGATAGATAGATGGTGCTGAGCTGCTATCCCAGAGGAACTGCCTTGCTCATTTTATACCTCAAACCTTGGAATGCTAAAACAAGGCAAAATAATCTTTGGACTAGTCCTAAAGCAACATTGTGTTCCAAAGAACTGTATGCAAAAACAACAGGAAAGCAAATATTATGACTATTGAATTGATGACTACAAACCAAAAATTATAATCAAGTGTTACTATATTAATTTTCTTCACCTTCTAATTGGAATGCTATTTGGGTTTCTGCCTGAATCAGTGCTTCTTGAATTATTCTTCTCTTTTCTATCTCAAACAAATGCTGTTGCCTCTCATATTGACCTTTTATTTTTAGGTTAACAACGGTGAGAAAACTCTAGAATTCCCTAATTAGGGAATCTAGTCCTTATCCTGAATTCCTTCCACTCACTCTTCCTGTCATATCCTATCAAGCTTAAATGTCAACTCCCTAGAGCAGTCTTCCCAGACCACTTCATCTAAAGCAGCGGTTCTCAACCTGTGGGTCGAAACCCCTTTGGGGGTCGAACGACCCTTTTACAGGGGTCGCCTAAGACCATCGGAAAACACATATATAATTACATATTGTTTTTGTGATTATCACTATGCTTTAATTATGTTCAATTTGTAACAATGAAAATACATCCTGCATATCAGATATTTACATTACGATTCATAACAGTAGCAAAATTACAGTTATGAAGTAGCAATGAAAATAATTTTATGGTTGGGGGTCACCACAACATGAGGAACTGTATTAAAGGGTCGCGGCATTAGGAAGGTTGAGAACCACTGTGCTAAACTATAGGCCAGTTCCTGCACCAGACAGAACCAGAAGAGAGGGTTAAAAGCACTCCTAGAGTCAGATAAACCTCAAAGACTGATCTCAGAAGTGACCCCGGACAGAACTTCATTAAATCAGACTGCTGAGCAAGGTGGCCCCAGAGCACTACTGAAAACAATAGAGCAATCACCAGTAATTATTAGTCCCTCCAGGAGTGGTATAATACCAAATGAAGCAGACCTCTTAACCAAGAGTCAAAGAGAGAGCCCTGCTAAAAGCCACTGTCATCCCAGAGTGACTGTGCGAGACCAAGGCTGCACTCTTTGAGGAAAAACACCAAAGGCTTCTTGCTGCGGGGAGATAGACTTCACTAAAGTAGCCTCGTCAAGTTACAAAAGCAAACAAATACAAGTCCCAGAGAGGGGAAGAGGAATCTGGATCCAGAGTTGCTATAATATATATATTACCTAAAAGGTCCAGTTTTCAACATCACAAGACATGCAAAGAACCAGGAACATGTGACACATATGCAGGGAGGAATGTAGGCAACAGAAAATGCCTGTGAGAGGGGCCAGATATCATATTTAAAGACCTCAAGGTAGCTAGTACATGTTCTAAGAACTAAAGAAAACCACACTTTAAAAGTACAGGAGCCCTAGCCACTGTGGCTTAGTTGGTTGGGCATCTGTCCATGCACCATAAGGTCACCAGTTTGATTCCTGGTCAGGGCACAGGCCCAAGTTGAGGGCTCAATCAGGATCGAGGTCCTTGCAGGAGGGGAGGCAGCCGATCAATCTCTCTCTCTCTCTATCCTCCCTCTCTCTCTGTTCCTCTCTCTCTAAAAAATTAATAAAAACTTATTTTTTGAAAGTACAAAGACATAGAAGATATCAATAAAAAGGAACAGAAAATTAGGGAGTTGAAAAGTACAATGACCAAATTTAGAAATTCATTACAGGGGTTCAACAGTAGATTTGAACTGTCAGAAGAATCAGTGAACCTGAAGATGGAGCAACAGCGATTACATAAACAATAAAAAAAACACACAACAGAATGAAGAAAATAAACAGAACCTCAGAGCAATGCAAGACTCCTTTTTATGTGTAAGGAGGAATACCAGAAGTACAGGAGAGAGAGAAAGGAGCAGAAAAAAATATTTTAATAAATTATAGTAAAATATTCCCAGAGTTGCTGAAAAACTATACATCTGAAAAGCTCAAAGAACTTCCAAGTATGAGAATGCTACACACAGACACACCAGAGAATGAAAAAACTGAAAGCCAAAGACACACACACACACACACACACACACACACACAATCTTAAAAGTAGCAAGGGAAAAACAACTCAACACATACAAAGAAGCTCCAAATAGATTAACAGCTAACTTCTCACCAGAAACAATAGAGGCCAGAAAGCAGGGTGGTAACATTTAAAGTGATGAAAGAAAAACCTGTCTCTATCAAAAACACCTCATGTGTGCATTCCAGATAAAATTAATAAAGATGAATATTAAAGGCCAACAATGCTCTAATGAAAAGCTTTTTAATTTAATGACTTTTCACTGACACAATTGGAGGACAATGATATTAAAAACTGCATTAAGACTCACATAACTCTTTAATCATAGAGATTTCAAACTTCCTACAACATTGAGTCTCCCCCTTTCATTCTTTTTCTAAGATGGAGTTGTATTTGACTTTATGTAGAGACCTGCTTTCCCTCATCTATAATAATAAAAGCCTAATATGCAATTTAGACCTTACAGACAAAGCCGGGCTGCAAGGGACGAGCCCTTGGCACGAATTTTGTGCATCGGGCCTCTAGTGAAATCATAGAAAGATATTTGTTTTGTCCCCAGTTCCTGGCAGGGAGCTCCTAAACCCTTGGAATTTCCTGAGTGATAAGTGTGATTGGTGGGCCCCTAGATAGTCTCAGTGTGGATGCTGGCTGCCAGAAGGACCAAGCCTTGATTAGAAGCTTGGAACTTTCAGCCCCACTCTCTTTCTAACTTCTGGGGATGGGTGAGGGGCTGGAGATTGCATTGATCGCCAATGACCAATAATTTAAAAATATTTTTATTGATTTCAGAGAGGAAGAGAGAGGGAGAGAGAAATAGAAACATCAATGAGAATCAATTGGCTGCCTCCTGCACACCCCCTACGGGAGATCGAGCCTGCAATCCAGGCATGTGCCCTGACCGGCGGGAATTGAACTGTGACCTCCTGGTTCATAGGACAACGCTCAACCACTGAGCCACAACGGCTGGGCCCCAATGGCCAATATTTTAATAAATCATGTATTTGTAGTGAAACCTCCATAATGAAGTTGGGAGAGCGTCCGGATTGGTGAATACATCCAGGTGCTGGAGAGAAGCTCTGAAAGCCTCCTCCCCTTCCCCTTGCCTTATGCATCTCTTCCATTTGTCTGTTCCTGAGTTGTATCCTTTATAATAAACCGGTAACATAAGTAAAGCACTTTCCTGAGTTCTGTGAGTCCTTCTAAAATTATTGAACCTGAGAAGGGTGGTTGTGGGAACTCCTGACTTTGCAGCCAAGCTGCACAGGAGTGTCAGTAACCTGAGGACCGGATACTTCAAATTGGCATCAGTCTTGTGGGACTGAACCTTAACCCTGCGAGTTTGATGCTAACTCCAGGTAGTTCGTGTTAGAGTGGAATTGGAGGATACCTAGTTGGCATCTGCAGAGAACTGGAGAATTAGTAGGTAAATTAGAGAATTTACCCTTCTTGTTTCCCCCTCATTCTCTAGGCCTCCACCCTGTGTATTTAAAGCTGGTGGTCCAGGTAATAGTGTCCCTGTAGCCACAACCCCCATCCTCCAAGAGGCCCCCCTACACACAGAAGTCTAAGTATAAATAAACAAGATGTCATGGAATCTCAGCTACCAATAAAATGTCAACTTCAAAATGAGTGTGTAGCAAGCACCTTATTCAACTCAAAGGGAACTTTTGCAACACAGCGCTCCCCTCCTCCCCCCACCCCAAGGGTTTCCTTATAGTTGAGAGAAGTTGAAAAGTTAGTGTCCTAGTCCATTGTTGGCTAAACACCAATCATTTGGGTCACCTTTGGGACCTATCCACATAGACCTTTATTTTTTAATCAACTCGATTAAAATCATTACTGAGGAAACTTTATGTCCCTACTTTAAGTGGGAAATCAGTACCATTTGCTATAATAGAAGGTATACTGTCGTTCATTTTTAAAAAACTAATGTTTCAGCGTACAGTATACCTAAATCAACCTGTGTGCCACCACCAATGTTATACATAGAACACTTTGGGAAATGATGCCCTACTTCATGTGGGATGAGAGGCTAAGAACAGAAATGGAAGGCCCTGGCCCTGTGAAGTGCCCCGGGGCTCAGAACCAGGCTTCCTCCTGAGAAGACTGTCTTCAGCTTCCTTTCTAAAGGCACATCAAGGAACCACTCACATCTGCACGGCCTTGATTCCGTCAGGACACTAAAAAGAAGAGTTATTTTTATTATCAGGGCTTCCAACCAGTGAAGCTCGGTTTAAAAATACACAGAGCCCTGGGCTTCCTGAAAAGTGCCGCCACCGAATGCTCTTGCTGTCCAGAGAGGGCCCGTGTGATGTGACCCACAGTTACCATTTAAAGGGCACACCGTTCCTTTATTCCCTTTCTTAGGGTGGCGAAGAATTCCCTTTCTTAGGGTGGCGAAGAGTCGGTTGATGGAAAGCTTAAGAAAAACAGATTCTGGCAAAGGCTAGGATTAGAAAAAAGAAAAAAAAAGTAAACATCAAAACTGCTTCTTGAAGGTGATTTTTTAAATTTTTCAAAATATAACTTTTATTCACTCTAAATTACAAATAAGATGGACCATTCCTTAATTTTAGAAAACAGTCATTTATAAATTAAACACTGGGAAGGGGCAGGAATTACTGGCCCATGAGAATCATCCAGTGACTCAAGGGAATGAGAATAGTACACGTCTGGATGGAAGGCACCCACAGCCTGAAGGTGAGGTTCAGAGACGGTCCAGGGGCTGGCTCTTCAGGGAGGAGTTAAGACCGGGTCTCACCAACTCAGGGGCCAATAATGGTTGAATAGGAAAAAGCAAAGCCACGTATATCTTTTAAGTGCTTTATGGGTATATGGCATGTTACCTTACAACAGCCCACTGTACTTTCATTATCTAAGTTTTGCCGAGGGGAAGCAGTCGCATACAGAGTTAAATCAATTGCCCACCGTCTCAGGTAGGTGCCTGAACAGGATCTGAAGCCAGGCAGTCTAGCCTCAGAGCTGGTGCTCTTGACCACTGATACATACTGAGCATCATGCTCTGAAATCCCTCCTCCCCCTTCTTAAATATCAGCCCTAAACTGCGGCACCGCAGTCCCCTGAACGGCCCAGACAAAGGCTGGGTGAAGGGCCTTGAGGACCACTTGGGCTGAGATGGAAGACAGCCAATGACGCTGCGCTGAGCCTGACCTGGCTGAGGTCTGGCCAGAATGATCCCTTTTCAGTTATGGCCATTTAGCAGAGATTAGAGCAGTGGTTCCCAACCTTTCTTTTGGCCATGCCCCACCTAAGCATCTCTAAAATCCTGATGCCCCACTGCTGTGATATATAAATCGTATTATTCAAAAAGTGAACTCCTATTCACATGGAGGAAGCCTAAAAGGCCATTAACTTGGTCTAAACAAGCTGCCAAAGAACGTGGCATCCATGAAAGAGAAAAACAGAAGAACGAAAGGACAGTTGAAAATACTGAGGAAGAAATCACTAAGAAATTGTTTTAAAAAAATAGTAATATGAAGTGATATGAAAAAAAATAGCAAATAAAGTTTCAAAACATATCGTCGAGAACTGAAATGCATAAATATGTCACAACATATATTTATATACTGTATATAAGGCCCCTAGAACCTTAAGAAATGCAAAAAATTCACTGTTAATAACTCATTCTCGAATTGCCCCCCTTAAAAATCAAACTGCCCCCCTATGGGGTGTGTGCCCCACGTTGGGAACCACTGGGTTAGAGGCAGGCTCCTTGCCTCTGCTCTGAGATAAGACACATGACAGACATGTTTTGCAGTGTGGGAGAAATGCCCCATGGGGCAGGAGTCCCAGCAACCCCCACTGTGCCTGCCTGGCTGGCACCCAGGTCAGAGCTCGCCTAGCATGATTCTTGATCAACAACTAAACAAAACCAAACCAAAAAAAAGGCAGGGTACAGGCAGGAGAAGATACGTCTTGAACATATTTCTACTTCCCATATCCAAGCCCACGCACAACCTGACAAAACAAACTCCCCAACAACCCAAGCCACCACCATACACTTGTATCTGACGATGCTCTTAAAACCTAAACCTGGGGTCATCTTCTGTTGCCTTTCAAAATGTTTTCCCCTCAGTTGATATGGATTTTCTAACTCTTCCCACGAGATTTGTTCCTTTTTGATCCTCTGTGTCCCTGTGCCTCTTGAGAGTGTAAATGAATCTTCTGAGGGTTCCCTTCGCTCTGCTTCCTCCTGCACCTGCATTGCTCACTCCCTGGTATCTGGAAGGCATCTGGTTTCACAGGCTTTCAAAGACTGCAGAAGTCAAAGGTCAAAATTTACATTTGCAACACACAGTCAGAATCAAAGAAGATTTAATAGATCTATTGTGTACCTACATCAGAAGACTCAATATTGTTAAGGTGTGAAGTCTCCTGAAATTGATCTATAGATTTCACACAATCCTAATAAAAATCCCAGCAGGATTATTTTCCTGTGGGAATCAATAAGCTGACTCTAAAGTTTACAAGGAAAAGCAAAGGACCTATAGTTGCCAAAACAAAAGGAAACAAAGTTAGAGGTCTTACAATACCTGATGTCAAGATTTACTATGTAGTTACAGTAATCAAAACAGTATAGTTCCACCCAGCATGGCTCAGTGGTTGTGTTGACCTATGAACCAGGAGGTCAGTTCGATTCCTGGTCTGGGCACATGCCTGGGTTGTGGGCTTGATCCCCTGTGTGGTGCAGGAGGCAGCCTATCAGTGATTTTCTATCATCATTGATGTTTCTATTTCTCTCTTCTTCTCTGAAATCAATAAAAAATATACATCTACATATTTTAAAAATTGGACATATTTTGCAAAAAGAACACCGACCCATAACACACCATATACAAAAATTTTCATGAAATGCAAGATAAATTTAAATACAAACCTAAAAGTATAAAAATTTTTAAATATATTTTTATTATAGTCACTTATGTAAGACTAATTAGTCATGGGAAAATATGTGTTTCGAGACCCTCACATCAAATGAATACAGTTAAAACTGATGGTTTCAGATTGGGGGAACAAAAGCTGTTTTGATTTTAAAAGAATTTTACAAGAGACTTCCTAATCCTTAATTAACTGCTTAAGAAACGGTGCAGAGCTTTGCATCAACAAGAGGGAGATCTTTTGCACACATTTCCCCCCAATAGATAAATTTTTAAGTCAATTACCATGTAATGAGTTTAATATTATAAACTAGAGGCCCAGTGCACGAAATTCGTGTGGGGGAGGGGTCCCCTCAGCCCGGCCTGCACCCTCTTGAAATCCGGGACTGCTGGCTCCTAACCACTCACCTGCCTTCCTGATTGCCCCTAACCACTCACCTGCCTGCCTGATTGCCCCTAACCACTCTGCCTGCCTGCCTGATGGTCCCTAACCGCCTCCGCTGAGGCTTCATCCGGAAGATCATTTGGCTGTCCCATCTAATTAGCATATTACGCTTTTATTATTATAGATCAGTGATAGTGAACCTTTTGAGCTCGGCGTGTCAGCATTTTGAAAAACCCTAACTTAACTCTGGTGCCGTGTCACATATAGAAATTTTTTGATATTTGCAACCATAGTAAAACAAAGACATATTTTTGATATTTATTTTATATATTTAAATGCCATTTAACAAAGAAAAATCAACCAAAAAAATGAGTTCACATGTCATCTCTGACACATGTGTCATAGGTTCGCCATCACTGTTACAGATGATCCTGGGTAAGCAGTCTCTGTTTCCTCATCTGTAGTAAGTTAGCTGACCTAAACAGTTCTCTGCATTGTAAAACCTTAAAGTCTCATTTCCCTACAGCACAAGTTAGCTGAATCTCCAGGGGGCCTTTGAAAGCCCTCTGATCTATGAAACCCATGAGCTCAAAGGAAGGCAAACTCTACCCCTTCCCAAGGCCTCCACTGTGCACATGCAGGGCAAGCCTGGCAAGTGTCAGTCAGAAGGGAAGGACTGCGGGGTCAGTGCTGGGGGAACTCTGCCCCAGGTCACATGATTAATGCTCTACAGCAGCCCAGACTCGGGCCACTGCTCCCCACAGCCCAGCCCCACCCTCTGTCCTCCTACACGCCTACCTCCCGGGGGGAGGGTAACCTTGGCAGTTTGTACTTGGCCTCGACATCCCACCATCACAGCTGCTCTGAGATTGTGGCCCTCTCTAGGGGAGGCCTCTGGGTCAGCTCTGTGAGCTGATCAACTCCTTCCACAGGAAGACGCTCCAGAGGAACCCAAAGTTCCCAAGAATGCCTCAAACATCTGCCCCAGAAGGAGTTAGGCAGCAGGGGTTCCATGGTAGAATAAGCCTGAGGCACTACATTTTTCTCCCGCCTCCTGGATGTAGGCAATCAGCACACCCAGGTCTCCCAGAAGTCTTTGCAGTCATGAAATCTGTTTAAAAGTGGCTTCCAAGCTCACTTACCTAGGAAACTCTCTCATGTACATGCCATGGAGCTACTGTTTCTGTGCACTGAGATCAGTGCTATTAACTTCTTTGCATTTATACTGTTCCTTTTATGCCCTTTTTAGAAAACCTGTGTTTCCAAGAAAAAAAAAGGTTCATGCGATATGCTAGCACTTATGTAAAAATGGGGGAGGATATTTCCATACATGTGGCGTGTAGATGTATGAACTCTCTCTGGAAGGATTTAGGGAACTGGTCACTGCAGCTGTTTCTAGAGAGCGGAAATGAGTGGCTGGAGGTAGGGGGAAGAGAGACTTTTTACTGTGTACCCTTTTGTACCATGTGAATATGTTACCTAGCAATCCATTAAATTAAAATAACAGGTACTAAAAAAAGTGATACCTTAAAAATACAAAGACATTCACAAGTGCATGTGCACGCACGCACACACACCCACACATGCAGGCACTCCAGCCATAATCAACACCACAGAGAATATAACCACTGTTAATATTTGGTGTCCGTATTTTAGTCTCAGTTGTCTATTTTTGCTTTAGTTGCCTGTGCCTTTTTTTTTTTTTTAACTGATTTCAGATAGGAAGGGAGAGAGCAATGATGAGAGAGAATCATTGATCGGCTGCCTCCTGTACGCCCCTTACTGGAGATGGAGCCTGCAACCTGGGCATGTGCCCTGACCAGGAATTGAACCGTGACCTCCTGTGTGATCTCCTGGTTCATAGGTCGTCGCTCAACCGCTGAACCACACCTGCAGGGCTAGTTGCCTGTGCTTTTGATGTTATATTCAAGAAAGCATTGCCAAGACCTATACCATTAAATTTTTCTTCTCTTCTTTTAGTTTTACAGTTTCGGGTCTTACATTAAGCCATTAATCCATTTTGAGTTGATTTCTATGTATGGTGTAAGGCAAGGGTCCAATTTCATTCTTTTGCATGTGGATATCCAGTTTTCCCAGCATCTTCTGTTGACATTTCCCATTGGTGTATTTTTTTTAAATATATTTTTATTGGTTTCAGAGAGGAAAGGAGAGGGAGAGAGAGATAGAAACATCAATGATGAGAGAGAATCATTGATTGGCTGCCTCCTGTACGTCCCCTACTGGGGATCAAGCCGGCAACCCTGGGCATGGGCCCTTGACTGGAATCAAACCTGGGACCCTTTGGTCCACAGGTCAATGCTTTATCCACTGAGCCAAACCAGCTAGAGCTCCCATGGTGTATTCTTTACATCCTTATAAAAAAAATCAGTTGACTTTATATGTGTGGGTTTATTTCTGGGCTTTCCATTCTGCTGCATTGGTGTACGTATATGTCTGTCTTTGTGCCAGTACCATATTGTTTTAATTACTGTAGAATTGTAACATATTAAAATCAGAAAGTGTAATGCCTCCAGCTTTGTTTTTCTTGCTCAAGATTGTTTTGGCTATTCAGGTTCTGTTGTGACCCCACATGAATTTTGTTGTATTTTTTCCCCGTTTCTGTAAAAAAAAATGCCACTGAGATTTTAAAAAAAAAAACTTTTTGGAATCCTCACCTGAAGATATTTTTTCCCATTGTTTTTTAGAGAGAGTGAAAGGGAGGAAGAGAGAGAGAGAAAGAGAAACATTGATGTATAGAGAGACACATCAATTGGTTGCCTCCTGCACATGCCGACAGGGGCCGGGGATGTAACCTGCACCTGAGGCACCTGGCCCTGGCCGGAAAGCGAATCCTCGGCCCTGCAGTGGGAGGGCCAACATTCTAACCACCGAGCAACACCAGCCAGGGCGCCATTGAGATTTTGATAGGAATTGCATTGATCTGTA
>NW_005871719.1:233633-245311 GCF_000147115.1 Myotis lucifugus | reverse complement strand
GTAGGTCTTTTAATCCATAAACAGAGGATCATGTTGGGGAGCACACGAGACTTGGTTGGAAAGTTGTAAGGACGACATTCTGAGAAAAGGGAAGTGTGTGGAAGGCGGCCTGCTCTGTTTACCGGAATTCCGATTTAGGGGAGACTTAGGGGAGTATCGAAGGTGGCGCCCCTAATTATTCCTTGACCTTTCCAAACAAGTCTGCACGTGCAGACCCCTGGGTGTTTACTGGAATCCTTATGCCTAATCCCTGGATGCCCTTGCCTAGAGGACAATGTAAACACATGTGTCCTCCCAAGATTACTCATCCTGCTGATTGTATCTAAAGATAAAAATTCCAATAAAAGCCTAACGAGGCAGGCAATCCAGGCTGCCTGGCTCCTTCCGCCAGGCCGTCCCTTAGCCCTCTCTTTCACAGTGAAACTGTGTCAGGGTAATCCATTCATCCCTCGCTCAGGGTCTGCTGGTCAGCCCTGGCAGGATAAAATTACCTTAACTTAACCTTAATTAAATTAACATAATGAAGCCCACAGCTAACATAATAATCAATGGGAAAAAACGGGAAGCTTTTCTTTTAAAATCAGGACTAAGACAAGGATGCACATTCTCACCACTTCTATTCAACATAGTCCCGGAAGTCCTAGCCAGAGCAACTGGGCAAGAAAAAGAAATAAAAGACATCAAATTGGAAAAGAAGATGTAAAATTATCTATTTGCAGATGACATGATCATGTATGTAGAAAACTTAGAAGACTCCACAGAAAATACTATTACAACGAATCAACACACTCAGTGAAGTTTCAGGCAACAAAATCAACAGAGAAAAATCAGTTGCATTTCTATATAATAACAAGGAACTCTCTAAAAAGGAAATTAAGAAAAAAAATCCCACCCTAGATGGTGTGGCTCAGTGGATAGACCGTCTGTGGACTGCAGTGTTCTGGGGGTAAAGGGCACATGCCTGGGTTGCGGGCTCGATCCCCAGTTGGGGGCATGCAGGAGGCAGCCGATCAATGATTCTCTCTCATCATTGATGTTTCTATCTCTCCCTCTCCCTTCCTCCCTGAAATTAATAAAAATAGATTAAAAAAAAAAAACAGCAACAAAGTTCTAACATACTTTGAATATTTTAAAAAAAGGGAAGAAGACAAAAGAAGAAAGTCCCATTTGCAATACCATCAAAAATCCTTAGGAATAAATTTAACTAAGGAAATAAAAGACTTGTACACTGAAAACTATAAAACACTGATGAAAGATAAAGAAGACATAATAGCCCTGGCTCAGTGGATAGAGTGTTGGCCTGTGGACTGAAGGGTCCCAGGTTCAATTCCCGTCAGGGCACGGGAGGGTGTGCAGGAGGCAGCCGATCCATGATTCTCTCTCTCATCGTTGATGTTTGTATCTCTCTTTCTCTCCCTCTCCTTTTCTCTCTGAAATTAATAAAAATATATCTTTTATAAAAAGAAGACATAAGTAAATGGGCAGACAGACATCTTGGTGCTTGTACTTCGTACTTTTCAGGGTTCTCACGGATAGCATCTCACCTGAACCCGATGCCAACTCTGTGAAGTAGAAAGGGCAGATAGAATGCATGCCAAGAGACAAGGAGACCAAGGCCCCGCTAGGTCTGGATGAGAAACTGGTCACTCAGCGGATTCGTGAGAGGATCAGATCCACACAGCCCCCGGCTCTTTCTATGTCTTACTCAGATGACAGACCACCACTTAACGAGCACCAAGGGCACAAACTGCAGGAGGTCCACAGGGATTACAGAACCCCTCAAAGGCACCGCCACCGCAGACAACAATCTCGATGGAAGATACTGCACACCCATAGGCTGGGAATATACAGGGTGGGTCAAAAGCAGGTTTACAGTTGTGAGTATGGGAAACACAGAGTTTATTCTTGCATTATTATTTATTAATTGTATTTATTATTGGATTATTTTCCATACGAACAACTGTAAACCTACTTTTACCCCACCCTGCATTTATCATGTATCATGTTAAACAGGATTATAAATGTAATCACACACACATATGTGCACTCTACTACTTACTACTCTTCAGTGGCCTCAGGCTCAAGTCCACACCCCTCAATACAGTAGTCAAAGCGTGTCACAGTCTAGTCCCTCTCCCAGCCCTTCATGCCACTGCCCACAGCACCTGCACTGGCTGTACTCAGCTGCTGATGGTTCCCCATGTGGGCCAGGCCCTGGGACACATATCCTCCCCCTCTGTTTAAAATGTACTTGTCTGCCGAAGCCGGTTTGGCTCAGTGGATAGAGCGTCGGCCTGCGGACTGAGGGGTCCCGGGTTTGATTCCGGTCAAGGGCATGTACCTGGGTTGCAGGCACATCCCCAGTGGGAGATGTGCAGGAGGCAGCTGATCGATGTTTCTCTCTCATCGATGTTTCTAACTCTCTATCTCTCTCCCTTCCTCTCTGTAAAATATCAATAAAATATATTTTAAAAAATAAATAAATAAAATAAAATAAAATAAAATAAAGTGTACTTGTCGTCCTGGCTGGTTTGGCTCAGGGGATAGAGCGTCAGCCTGTAGACTGAAGGGTCCCAGGTTCAATTCTGGTCAGGGACACATGCCTGGGTTTCAGGCTCAATCCTCAGTGGGGGGTGTGCAGGAGGTAGCTGATCAGTGATTCTCTCTCATCATTAATGTTTCTAAATCTCCCCCTCTCTTCCTCTCTGAAATCAATTAAAAAAATATTTAAATAAAATAAAATGTACTTCTCATCAAGCTAACATCTACTCATTCTTAGTTTAGACAACACTTCCAGGAAGTCTTTCCTTAACACAGCTGTGTGTGTACATATGCACACAAGCAGCTCTTGGTCAGCTGTGCTTCTATTGCTCCCTATGACTCTATCACCTGCTCATCCATCTGACCTCTAGACCAGTGGTCGCCAAACTCATTAGTCAACAGAGCCAAATATCAATAGTACAACGATTGAAATTTCTTTTGAGAGCCAAATTTTTTAAACTTAAACTATATAGGTAGGCACATTGTTATTAACTTAATTAGGGTACTCCTAAGGCTTAGGAAGAGCCACACTCAAGGGGCCAAAGAGCCGCATGTGGCTCGCGAGCCGCAGTTTGCCGACCACTGCTCTAGACTATGAACTCCTTAAGGTCAGGACATGAACCCTTTGCCCCTCCGTATTGACCAGTGCAGGACCAGGCACACAGTAAATGCTCAATGCACACCCTAACAGATGTGAGAGCAAGGGAGGCCCAGGATGGTGTGGTTGCTCCAACAGCTGCACTGCTTCAGATGCTTCGGAAGGGGGAACAGTATTAGAGAATCAAGGTCTGGGCAGGACTGAGGGGAAGGTACCACTTCCCTGCTTGTGGAAACATCTTAAGCAACTTCAATGTGAGCTTTGGTCTACTCTTCCCTGGTCCTCCTGACACAGGTGACTGGGAGGCTGATCCAGCCACAGGCCACTGCCAAGCCAGGAGTAGGGAAGCCTCAGCCAGAGGCCTCACCAGAGCCAAAGTGAGCACTAAGCTATTCACAGCTGAAGACCCAGAGGTCCAGAGAAATGAGCCGATGGGACCTAAAGGCTCAGCTTGGTAAGAGGACAGCACCCACGTATGGCTGAAGGGAAGTGTGATGGTCAGTCTTACACGTCAGCCTGGATAAGTTTCGGCCTCGTTTTTCGAACACAAACCCAGGCATTGCTGGGAAGCTATTTTTTAGATGTGCTAAATAAGGGAGATTATCCTACATAATCTGGGTTTCAATCAATTGCAAGGCCTTAAGAACAGAACTAAAGAAATCCCACCTGTTCATAGCAGCTTTGGTTTGTGCCTGAGATTTCCAGCCGGTCCTACATGCTGGCCAGACCTAGAGATTTCTGACTTGCCTTGCGAGCCCCCACAATCACACAGAGTCAGTTCCTTGCCATCTATCTCACACTGGTTCTGTCTCTCTGATTGAACCCTGGCTGGTACAGGAAGGCAGGCTCCTCTCAGAAGATGGGGAGAAAGAGGATGCTTGCGGCGGAATTGGATTAGAGGGCCTTGCAGTGCATGTTAAAGGCTCGAACTTTTCCTGAAAAGCTAAGGGATCTGAGCAAACAAAGAGCACTCTTAGATCTCCTTTGTGGATTGTCATAAGTCTGTCTACCTGTAGGATGGAGAAGGAACTGGACTGTCCAGGACCACACAGGAGATGGCACCACAAAAAGGGAGGAAACTGGAGCCCCAATTCACGTGGGAAATGGTGAGATCTTGGGTGGACAAAAGCCCAGCAATGGAAACAGAGAGAAAGGGATGGATTTGAGAGATACCCGAGGTGTTGAGCCTCAAGGAACTTGGTGACCTACTGGCCTGGGGCTGGAGAAAGAGGGTAGAGAAATCCAAGCTAATTTTCAGGTTAATGGCTCTTTTCATCTCACTGGACCTCAATACTACAAGACAGCAACTAGAGGTGTCTTCTACCCACCAGCTGCTTAAACAAAACATGGAGCCAGAGATACTTGTTACTACCCAGATGCTACATACAGATCATCCAGCTTGATAACAGCAACGTGCCTACAAGACACCCTGTTGTGAGCCCTTTGGCTCTTTCAGACTGAACCCTTCATCTGCCCCTGCACAGACTAAGGTAAAAGGCAACATCTGGCAGAACAAAGCCAGAAGAATAGGGCTGGAAAGATCGTGGGTGGGAAGGAGGGAGGTGAGCGTGGGGGCATGGACAGAGCAGCTGTTTCTGCCATTTTCTGGGCCTTGGAATGGACCAACGGCCTAGTGGGAATCTGATAGCCTCTGAGGAAGTGTGAGTGAGGGTGAAAAATACCAGGCCCTTTACAGGAACCCCAGTGACCTGGTGGTAAATAGAGAAGAAGGAAAGGAACCCAAACAACACCAAACCACAACCTTCATTCTGTTTCCTGTCTGCAAAATGGGCAGAATTACGCCAGCTTCCCACCTACCTCGAGAAAAGGGATAATCAAGCTAGAAAAGATGGGGGAGAAACCGAGATCTGTCTGGGAGAAGGAAGAGACGGAACAGAGGCATTTGTCTTTGGTGGCTGTCGAAATGATCTTGAGTTTCTCTATGGCCTAGACATTGTTCATCAACAGAATAACATTTTAGAAGAGGAGAAAAGACAGGAATTGAGAACATGTATTCCTGGGGTTTTGCTTCCAATAATGGTGAACAAGATCCTAGCAGACCAACTCTCTTGCCAATAACAACTATAACTTTGGACAAAATATAGAAACCTTTACCTGAAGGTACTGAAAAGCAACCAAAACCAGGTAGAAACTGGAAGGGAGGTTCTCATGGAAGGAAATGGCACTGGCTAAGTTTCCCATTTTTTATAGCTTTTCACCTAAAGGCAGGCCCCATCAGGAGCCAGGCCAGAGAGAAATGGATGTTTCTCTCTCTCACCTCCTTCCCTTCCTCTCTCCCTCCCTCCCTCCCTGCCTCCCTCCTCTCTTCCACTATTTCTGAAAAGCAATGGAAAAAATACCCTGGGAGGGGGGGAGGGGAGAGCAACCCTGTACAGAGGAACGTAACAATCCAGAGTCTCTACAACACATCACTCATAATGTCAGAGGTACAATCTGAAACACTAGACAATACAGAAATAGAAAAATAAGTGACTTATTCAAAGACAAGGCAAACAATGAGACTGACTTGCTGACCCTGAGATGACCGAGATGTTAAAATTCTAAGTATTTTAAAGAAGCTGAAAGATAAAATTTCAAATATGCTGATGATAAACAAACAAATTGGAAATCTCATTAGAGAAACAAATTATTTCATGATAGCCCAATGGAATCTACCCCAAAATTAAAATGTATGTCCATACACAGACTTGCACAGAGATGTTCACAGCAGCATAATTCATCATGGCCAAAAAGTAGAAACCACCCAAATAGCCATCCATTGACAAATGGATAAGCAAAATGTGGTATATCCACACAACAGATTATTATTCAGCCACAAAAATGAAGTTCTAATACATGATACAACATGGATAAACCTTGAAAACATTATGTTAAGTGAAAGATACCAGGACAAAAGACCACATATTGTGATTCCATTTAAATGAAATATCTAGAACAGGTAAATTCAGAGACAGACGATGAATTAGTGGTTGACAGGGGTTGTGGAGGGAAATAGAAAGAATCTGCTAGTGGGTAGTTGTATAGGGTTTTCTTTTTTGGGTGATGAAAATCTTCTAAAATTAAATAATGGTAATGATTGTACAACATTGTGAAAATCCTAAAACCCACTGAATTATACCCTTTAAAATGGTAAATGTTATGCTATGTGAATTATAACTCAATTTTTTAAAAATATGCTATTATTGATTTTTTTTTTAGAGAGAGAGGAAAAGAGAGGGATAGAGAGATAGAAACATCGATGAGAGAGAAACATTATCAATCAGCTGCCTCCTGCACGCCCCCTACTGGGAATCGAGCCTGCAACCAGGGCATGTCCCCTGACCAGGAATCAAACCCATGACCTCTTGGTTCCTGGGTTGACACTCAACCGCTGAGCCACACTGGCTGGGCTATTACTCAATTTTTTAAAAGGTAAGGTAAATAAAAATTATGGGAGACTGGGTGATGAATACAGAGCTCTGTAATATATTTGCAATTTTCCTATAAATCTAAAATTATTCCAAAATAGAAAGTTTATTTTAAAATAATACCATTTATAATAGCATCCAAAACATAAGTTCTTAGGAACATAAATTTAACAAAAGATATTCAATACACTAAAAAGTATGTAAGGACACTCAAAGAGAGAGATATACCATGTTCATGAAATGTTAAGATGTCAATTCTCCCCAAATTAGGGTGACCAATTCTCCCAGTTTGCCTGGGACTAAAGGGCTCCCAAGATGGCAAGACTATCATTTTTTTCAATCCTCACCTGAAGATATGCTTATTTTTAGAGAGAGAGAGAGAGAGAGAGAGAAACATCGATGTGAGAGAGACATTGATCAGTAGCTTCCCTTACCCACCCCCACTAGGAGTCAAACCCACAACCTAGGTATGTGCCCTGACTGGGAATCAAACCTGCAACCTTTGGTCTACAGGACAACACTCCAACCAACTGACCCACCCGGCTAGGGCAAGACGATAATTTCTTTTTCTTTTTTTTTAATCATCACTCAAGGATAGTTTTCCATTGATTTTTTCAGAGAGAGTGAGAGAGAGGGAGGGAGGGAGGGAGAAAGGGAGGAGGAGAGAAAGAGAAACAGCATTGTGAGAGAGACATCAACTGATTGCCTCCCGCACATGCCTCAACCAGGGCCAGGGATTGAGCCTTCAACCCAAGTACATGCCCTTGACCAGGAATGGAACCTGAGACCCTTGGGTGCATAGATGGATGCTCTAACCACTGTGGATACCAGCCAGGGCAAGATTATCATTTCTAAAACCAGGTAGTTCAGGAAAACCACGATGAGTTTTTCATCTAACTTCATATTGATCTACTGTTTCAACACCATCCCAATCAAAATCCCAGCTGGATTATTTTTTTTTAAAGGAATTTTTTTAAAAATATATTTTATTGATTTTTTACAGAGAGGAAGGGAGAGGGATAGAGAGTTAGAAACATCGATGAGAGAGAAACATCGATCAGCTGCCTCCTGAACACTCCTTACTGGGGATGTGCCCGCAACCAAGGTACATGTCCTTGACCGGAATCGAACCTGGGACCTTTCAGTCCGCAGGCCAACACTCTATCCACTGAGCCAAACTGGTCAGGGCCCAGCTGGATTATTTTTTAAGAAACTGATAAGCTGATTCTAGAATGTATATGGAAAAACAGAGAATCTAGAGCAGCCGTGGGCAAACTATGGCCCGCGGGCCGGATCCAGCCCGTTTGAAATGAATAAAACTAAAAAAAAAAAAGACCGTACCCTTTTATGTAATGATGTTTACTTTGAATTTATATTAGTTCACACCAACACTCCATCCATGCTTTTGTTCCGGCCCTCCGGTCCAGTTTAAGAACCCATTGTGGCCCTCGAGTCAAAAAGTTTGCCCACCCCTGATCTAGAGTAACCAAAACAACTTTTAGGAAGAACAAAGTTGGAAGACTCACAATATTTAATTTTAAGTCTTACTATAAAGTAAAACAGATAGTACAGTATTGGTGAAAGGATAGACTCTAGATCAATGGAAACAGATCTTGACACAGTCAACTGATTTTCAACCAAGCTGCAAAGGCAATTCAGTGAGAAAGGCTAGTCTTTTTAACAAACTGTCCTTGAACAATTAGACACACATATGAAAAAAATATAAAAAATGAGCTTTAGCCCTAGCCAATTTGGCTCAGTGGATAGAGCATCAGCCTGAAGGGTCCCAGGTTCGATTACAGTCAAGGGCATATGCCTGGGTTGCGCAGGCTGCCAATCAATTATCTCTCTCATCATTGATGTTCCTCTCTCTCTCTCTCTCTCTCTCTCTCTCTCTCTCTCTCTCTCTCCCTTCCTCTCTGAAATCACTAAAAATATATATTTTTTAAAACACACAAGACTGCCTGACTGGTGTGGTTCAGTGGTTGAGCATTGACCCATGAACCAAGGTTACCAGTTTGCTTCCCAGTCAGGGCACATGCCCGGGTTGTGGGCTCAATCTCCAGTAGGGAGCGTGCGGGAGGCAGCCGATCAATGTTTCCCTCTCGGCAATGTTTCTATCTCTCTCTCCCTCTCTCTTTCTCTCTCTCTAAAAATCAATACAAACATAATTAAAATAAATAAATGAATAAATAAATAAAACCACAAGATGCTACCAGAATAGCTAAAATTATAAAGACTGAAAATGTCAAATTTTGGCAAACATGTGCAGCAACCAGAACTGTCTCACTTTGTTGGTAGGAATGTAAAATGGTACAACCACTCTGGGAAAAGTTTTCATAAAGCTAAACATAATCAGTGAGTTAGCAATTCCTCTCCTAGATAAGAACTCAGACAAATAGAAGCATAAAAAAAAAACAAAAAAAAAAACTTGTACATAAATATTCACAGGAGCTTTATTTATAATAGCCATAAACTGGAAATATCCCAGGTGTTCATCTAAGGTAAAATGGATAAACTGTGGTATATTCATAAAATTCTACTCAGCAATAAAAAGGAACTAGTAGCCGAAACCGGTTTGGCTCAGTGGATAGAGCGTCGGCCTGCGGACTGGAGGGTCCCGGGTTCGATTCCGGTCAAGGGCATGTACCTGGGTTGCAGGCACATCCCCAGTAGGGGATGTGCAGGAGGCGGCTGATCGATGTTTCTCTCTCATCGATGTTTCTAACTCTCTATCTCTCTCCCTTCCTCTCTGTAAAAAATCAATAAAATATATTTTAAAAAAATAAAAAGGAACTAGTAACACAAGAGAGATGAATCTCAGGAACATGAAGTTGAGTGAAAGAATCCTCACACAAAACAGTACATACTAATGATTCCATTTACATGAAATTCTTGAACAGGCAAAATTTATAGTTAAAAATAATCAGAAGAGTGGTTACTTCTGAGGGTGGGAGCAGAGGTGACTGGGAAGGAGCAAGAGGAGACTTTCTGGGACAATGATAATGTTCTAAATCCTACTAGGAGTTTGGGTTACACTTATTTATTTATGTACTAGAGGCCCGGTGCATGAAATTCGTGCATGGAGGGGGGGGGCCTTCAGCCCGGCCTGCACCCTCTCACAATCCGGGACCTCTGGCTCCTAACTACTTACCTGCCTGCCTGCCTGATCGCCTCTAACCGCCTCTGCCTGCCAGCCTGATCGCCACCTAACTGCTCCCCTGCCAGCCTGATCACCCCCTAACTGCTCTCCCCTGCTGGCCTGATTGCCCCTAACTGCCCTCCCCTGCCAGTCTGATCACCCCCTAACTGCTTGCTCCCCCATGCCGGCCTAATCTCGCCCCTAACTGCTTGCTCCCCTGCCAGCCTGATCTCTCCCCTAACTGCTTGCTCCCCTGCCAGCTTGACCGCCCCTAACTGCTTGCTCCCCTGCCAACCTGACCACCCCTAACTGCTTGCTCCCCTGCTGGCCCAATCGCCCCTAACCGCCTCTGCCTCGGCCCCCGCCACCGTGGCTTTGTTTAGAAGGAAGTTGGATGTCCAGAAGATATCTGGTCAACCCGGTCTAATTAGCATATTACCCTTTTATTAGTATAGATTTGAAGAATGCATCAAATGGTAACTAATGATTTGTGCATTTCACTAAATGTATATTTCAACTTAAAAATTCCATTAGCTGCCGAAACCAGTTTGCTCAGTGGATAGAGCATCAGCTGCAGACTGAAGCCCCGGGTCAATCCGTCAAAGCACGTACCTCCGTTGCAGGCTCGATCCCTGGCCCTGGTGGTGCACATACAGGAGGCAATCAATTGATGTGTCTCTCTCACATCAATGTTTCTCTCTGTGTGTCTCTCCCCTCTCTTCCACTCTCTCTAAAAATCAATGGAAAGATATCCTCCGGTGAAGATTAACAAAACAAACAAAAATTCCATTGGCCACTAAAACCTACAAGATGTCCTACTATCATTCAAGGCGGGGCCTCATAAGCAAGACAGAATAGGAGCTGGTCCACTCTCTCTCCTCACCATCTCTACACACTTCCCTAAGCCATTCCCTAAGTCACAGAATAAGTCAGACAACATTTAAGACGTTTGCCCAACTCTTGTACAATCAGGCACCCATACCCTTGCGCTGTGCCTCTCCCACACCAGATCGCAGACCAGATTCTGCAGTCAGTCATTTACACCCAGCATAAATTAGTGACTGGCCTCTGGTCTTCAAAGGCACTTGCAATTTCACCTTAATATCTCTGTGTGCTCAGAGATGTTTCAGGAAGCAGGGAGAAAGGTCATGAGGGGAGGTGGGAAGATTCTCACATTAGCTGCCCTGCACCAGCCTGACCTGCCAGATCTGTATTTACCCACCCCCCGAGCACACACCAGGGAACTCTGGCCCAACTCAATCAGAGGCAGAACCCGCCCACACAGGTCACTGTGGGATGGAGAAGACTGTGAACCTAGCCTCCCACTCAACTATCCCTCTGCAACTGAATATGGAGGAGACAAACAGTCCAGGAAAGATACATCGAAACACCTAGAACAGTATCTGGCACATGAGTGAATGAATGAAGCAAATGTTGTTAAAGAGCCACAGACATTCTCATTCAACGATGGGATTAAAATGTGGATACCTCAGCTATAAATGTCAGGAGAAGGGAACAAACTTGTTTGGCCAAGTGGCCTTCCCCCTCCTTACCCCAGGAAGCCGTCATTAATCTTTCATCTACCTGGTAGGTGTGGGCCCGGAGTAACAATTGGTTCACCCAAACAAATCCGGGTGTCCTTCACCCCTACCACCTGCGGTTCAGCTAGGTAAACAGATGTCTTCCTCCAGCTCTCGGCTCACCCCTCTCATCTGCTAATGTCATTTGCTAATTTAAAAGAAAGAAATGAAAGAAGAAAACACGTGAGGACTAGAGCACAAAAAGAGAATTAGTTTGTTAAAGATCCTATGCTGTACACCTGAAACTGATATAAAATAATACTGAATGTCAGCTGTAATTGAAAAATAAAATTTTAAAAATATACATCCTATGTCCCTCTGTCTAGGGAAATGCCCTCGGCCTGGGAAATACCTTCTCATCAGAGGGAAGCCGAGGTAGAGAAAGTGAA
>NW_005871719.1:230314-233533 GCF_000147115.1 Myotis lucifugus | reverse complement strand
GAGACGGAAAAGAAATGCCCCCAAACCAGGGATTAACAAACCCCTCGGGCCCTTATCTTTGAGGTCTGCATACGGGGGCTCCGGTCTCACTTCTTCCTGCTGTGCTAGGTATTCACTAATCTTATGAGACCCCCGTAATCCCCAGGTCCAAAAGCCCAGGAGGAACTGGGTGACCTCAGTGATTTACAAAAGCTCATGGCCTTACTCTTTCCCGGCCAGCTGGCTGGCAATATTCCCTAGGCCTAAATACTTTTATGTAGAAGAAGTGAGCCTTAAAAACAAACAAATTGCGCGAAACCGGTTTGGCTCAGTGGATAGAGCGTCAGCCTGCAGGCTGAAGGGTCCCAGGTTTGATTCCAGTCAAGGGCATATACCTTGGTTGCAGGCACATCCTCGGTAGGGAGTGTGCAGGAGGCAGCTGAATTGATGTTTCTCTCTCATCAATGTTTCTAACTCTCTATCCTTTTCCCTTTCTCTCTGTAAAAAATCAATAAAATATATTTAAAAAATAAACAAACAAAAAAAACACCTACAGCCCTAGCTGGTTTGGCTCAGTGGATAGAGCGTCGGCCTGGGGACTGAAGGGTCCCGGATTTAATTTCGGTCAAGGGCACATGCCTGGGTTGCCAGCTTGATCTCCAGTGGCGGGCATGCAGGAGGCAAGGTGATCAATGATTCTCTCTCATCATTGATGTTTCTATCTCTCTCTCCCTCTCCCTTCCTCTCTGAAATCAATAAAAATATATTTTAAAAAAAAACTACAGCAAAGAGACCAAACTGATCTAACCAAATTGGTCCTTTGTATCTTTTTCTAGTTCTGCTGGTTCCCACAAAGTAACAAGTACGGTGTGAAACCCCCAGTAGTGCACCGCTGCTCCTCCCTTGTCTCCCGGAAGTCCATTTTAGCCTCTGGAAGCCAACGCTGCCGCTGCCGGATTCAGGAAAGCAAGCCAACTGAACTCCCAGCTCCTGTGGGGCAAGGCAGCTCCCCCTGCCTTCACCACCTTCCGTGACTCTGAGGTGGCCCAAGGCTGCCTTGATGCCTCCTCTCCTCTGACCTGACCCAAGGACCCCAAGTTAGATTCTACTCAAACAACCTTCCCCCATATGAATCCACTGACTGGCATTAAATAAGATCTTTCCCCATTTGCCGCCTCAAAATGTCCCAAAAGGTGGTTTTGTACAAATTCCAGCTAAATGTCTTCATTCTTATCAGGATTCTATTAAAAACCTCAACATCATTTCTGCCAAGAGACCCAAGTCAGGGATGATGGCCCAGTGTAAAGACCACTGCATTGCACTCTCCCTAGAACACAGTGTCCACTGGGTCCTGAGTGATGCAATGAGGCAGCATGCCTCGTGGTGGAGAATCAGAGCACCTGGTGATGTGTTCACCTTGTCCACTGCATCTTTCAGATGGCAGCTGAGCCGGGCCGGCCCAGGAACCAGCATTCACCACTGCTCGCTGGACCCCGGGTAGTCAGCATCTTGGCTGCCTCTGGCTTAGCACAAGCCCTCTCTATTTCACCCTCAGGTCTAGACCCCGACTCCACCCACCCCCTTTCTGCAATAGGCTCTATGCTCACCCTTCAAAAGGGGGTGGGGGAACCAGAGAATGCAACCGCTAATTCAAACCAGAAAAACCCAGGACACAGAACTGAAAAGGGTTTTTCATCCACCCTTCCCCTGTGAGAATTTCGGCTTTCAGAGCCAAAAACCTATTTTCTTCACTCACTCCTGCAAGTAAAAGGAGATGAAATGCGTGTATGTGGCTTTGCAAATGAGCTCTTTTTTGCTCTTAAGGGAAGAAAAAGTGTGTGTGTGTGTGTGTGTGTGTGTGTGTGTGTGTGTGTGTGGAGGGGGGGAGTTGGTACCAGACAGAATGGTAATGCATGGAGGTGACAAGCCAAGGTTTAACCTCACTGACCTGGGATACAGAGACATCATCTCTGACAGGTGATGCACAATATCAAGTGCCTCTTGCTATCCCATTTCTTTACCCCTGGGGACTAAAACACATGTTTTTTATTTGCTGCTCCTCCTCTGAGGAGGATTTATGGACTGAGACAGAGCGGGGTTCCTTGGTATGAGTCAAAATCCAGGGCTGGAACAACCGGTGACTTGTCAACAGCACACCATCAAATCGCCGTCACAACCCCACATAGATGCAGACAGACAGAACCAGGCTGTTACCGGGAGCTGACAGCCCCCCTGAGTGCAGTGGCCGGTGCCAGAGAACACTCACTCCGCGCTGCAGTGGTTTAGTTTCTCAAATGAGAAGCTATGTCACACAGGCAAAAGCTGCTGCCTGTCTTCAAACAAACGGGCTCTCTGAAAAGGCTGGAAAGGAGGAATTCTATTTAGCCGACGGGATGTGTCCACAGCGCCATTTGTCATTTCTTTTACCCAAGCAATTAACGACCCCAAACCTTCCGCGAGGCCCTGATCCAACATCACCACACCACCCAATACAGCAGAATACGAAAACCACATACTGCTCCAAGTCTGCAATTGAAAAAATAAATAAAAGCAGCCGGTTCAGAACCGGTAGATTCTGGCCAACCCCTAGGGCTCCCCTTCTAAGCGCCCCCATGGAGCAGAGACAGAGGCCCCTATCTCCTGACCAACCCTCTGGCTCCCGAGCACAAAGCCTGTCTCCCCAAAGCATCACTTTTCTAAGTAGAAAGTTCCTTCGGCCAGGAACCTGCGCGCTCCACTGGCTGGAAGACTTGAGCAATGGAGGCCTCCTGGAGTTGGCCCGGCGCGTCCTGGGGGCTGGGACCGCTCGGGGCGTCAGGGTCCCAGCTGGAGGAGACCCTCCTCCAGCCACCGGCCTGTTTTCTCATCCCCTCATCCGCCCCGCCGCCGCCCCCTCCAAGTTGAGCCGGGGGGCACGCGCCCGGGGAACCAGGGCTGGGTCCCCGCCGCCCGCGCGGGCGCCCCTCCCTCCAGCCCCGCACTCACCCAGCGCCCTGATGCGGAAGCCGCGGGGCGGGCGCAGCGCCCGGCGGCACCAGGCGTCGCGCAGCACCTGCAGGCTTTGGGGGGGCGCGTGCACCAGCAGCACCCCTCGGCGCAGCCAGGCCCTGGAAGGCCAGCCGCGAGGCGGCGCGCGCCAGCCCGCGAGTTTCCAAGAGCAGCGCGCGGTGGCGCGGCGAAAGGCGCCGAAACAACCGCGTGCCGCCGGGGTCCTCCGCGACCCCCGCCGCCTCCGGCGTC
>NW_005871719.1:220539-229373 GCF_000147115.1 Myotis lucifugus | reverse complement strand
CTCTCCCTTCCTCTCTGAATCAATAAAAATATTTTTTAAAAAAAAGTTGGGGGGCCCTAACCGGTTTGGCTCAGTGGATAGAGCGTCGGCCTGGGGACTCAGGGGTCCCGGTTGGTTCCAGTCAAGGGCATGTACCTTGGTTGCGGGCACATTCCCAGTGGGGGGTGTGCGGGAGGCAGCTGATCGATGTTTCTCTCTCACCGATGTTTCTAACTCTGTCCCTCTCCCTTCCCCTTTGTAAAAAATCAATAAAATATATTTTTTTAAAAGTTGGGGTGGGCGCCCCTGAGGGAGAGCGGTTGCCTAGCAACTGGGCTGTGGCCCCGCGGGTACCCGGGCGCGGGAGGAGCCGCCAGGCCGCAGCCCACCCACCCCGGCTCCGGAGAGGTGCAGCCCCCAGCCCTCCAGCCCTCCCGGGGGCGCCAGGAAGCCGCGGGGAGCCTGGCTCCGGGAAAACGTGGTCTCAGCTGTCGGGTCCTCGAGCAGGCCTCGACCCTGCTCCCGGACCAGAGAGGCGCCTCGCCCTCACCCTCACCCGGTCTTTGTGCGGGGCGCCGGCGGCCATTGTGTCCGTGCGGGAAATGGAGAAAGGTGACATCATCTAGCTGAATCAGCTGCTGCTTCTAGACACATTAACGGGAACCGAAAGTCATTGTCCCTTCCTTCCCACTCTGCACATCTCTTTGGAACAAGGCTGGGGTGCGGGTATTTCACCTCTCCACAGGGTCTTGCTCTTAAAGAGCTAGAAGGTGCATTTTCCTGGAGAAAGCTGTCCTCAAGACTTCTTGAGCTTAGGGGACAGAGTACTCTTGAGGAATAGGTGGGTTTACAGGAGGGCCCCCATCCCTCTCCTCCACCTCAGCGAGATCTCCTGATCCTTCTGATCTCATTTGCCTTAAGTTCAAGGCTCAGGCCCAACACTGTAGAATGGGCAAACAAAATGTTATTTGTGGACTTTAATGTTAAGGCATTTAAAGTCTGGTCAAGAGGACAAAAGGACAGATTTCAGCAGAGCCAACGTAACTATAATGAGCTTCCCAGGAAAAGGCCAGGCACCTTCTGCATACCATGTACAACCCCAAGCTTGTTGTTGTTGTTGACAACTCCAAGGAGTAGACTCCCCAAAACATGGTCAAGATTCAATCTTCGGTCAACTCTGGCAAATGGAACCTGGAGTTTTATTTTTCAAAAAAAATATTTTTATTGATTTCAGAGAGGAAGGGAGAGGGAGAGAGAAATAGAAACATCAATGATGAGAGAGAGAGTGATTGATCAGCTGCCTCCTGCACGCCCCCTACTGGGGATTGAGCCCCCAACTAGGGCATGTGCCCTGACTGGGAATGGAATCTGTAATCTCCCGGTTCACAGGTTGGCGCTCAACCACTGAGCCACACCGGCTGGATTGAGTTTGATTTGATTTTATTTAGAAACCTGGACCTGACAGAGAACAACTTCATACCTACTGCGTTATAATTGCGATAGAAGGTGAATTAGAGCGTTTGATGCCCACATCTGCCTGATGTCTGTCCCAAGCAGAGCATTCAAAGCTCTTCCCACCCTGGCTCCAGCCGGTCTTTCTAGCTTCACCTCCATTTCCATCCTTGCCCTCCTTCTTTAACCCAGCCAAGGGTCTGTGCTGCAGCAACGCAGAATCACACACCTTCCCAAGAAGATGCCTTTGCTCACACTCTTCCCTCTGCCTGCAAGGCCTTTCTTCCTTCTACCAGGTGCCATCCCACAAAGCCCCGCTCATAAAACCTGTGACACATCCAGCAAGATTCCACCTGTTCTTGGAGCACACGGTTAACACCTGTGTCAAGGGCTATAATATTTAGTTACTGGTCTCATCAGGCAACCTGAGATTTCTTGAGGGCCAGGCCCTTGCCTGACTCATCTCTGTGACCCTGCAACGTAGCCCAGTGTCTGGGCCATCAATTCATTCCACCTAAATCAAAACTAATTTAGCTCGTGCCTGATCGAGGATAACCGTGCTCTTGCTGCTTTCTCACTAGCCTGGTCTCACTACACGCAAAAACATTTCTGGTTTGAGGGTAAATCACAGGAAAACCTGGGTGTCCAACAGTTAATGCCCAAGTCAAGGCACACCCAGGCCTCACACATCCGGGCGTCTGGAATTCAGTGACTTCTCTGGAGTCTGTTTACAACATACCTGTTATCCTGAGGGTCACATTTGGATTAACCACCTCAAAGTTTTCTCCACACCAGGTTCATGGGGCTGAAGTTCCTAGGCTTTTAAAAACTCAGAAAAATCAAGCCTTGACACTTCAGGCAGATTTAGAAAGCATTTCCTAGTTGGAGTCTCTTTATTATGATAATTTCCACATCTACAGCACCATTCTTCCCTTTACCAGAAAAAAAGAGGGGGGAAAAAAAGCCTTGGAGACTTTTGTTTCTATTTCTCAAAGGAAAATGTGAAGTTTTGCTAAGCAACTGTGTTGACTCAAAGGGCAGAGAAAAGGAGGTGGGGGCATTTAATGCCATTTTTAAAAAACACCATTACTTTCTTTATTCTAGCTGCTTTAACTTCGCTAAGACTCTGGACCACAGTAGCTTTCTCTGGAAAATAAGAGTAAAAATACTCAGCTGACCTGAAGGATGTCTCAGGGTCCCTTCCAGGTTCAGGATTCTACAGCTCCACTTTCACACCCTTGAAATGGCAAGGAAGACTTTATTCAAGATTATTGCAAAGCCTAGCACTGGCTGGTGTGGCTTAGTTGGTTGGAGCATCGTTCCATACACGAGAAAGTAGCAAGGAGGCAGGTTTGATTCCTGGTCTGGGCACATGCCAGTGGTTGATTAATGTCTCTCTCTCTCTTTTCCTCTCCCTTCTCTCTTTAAAATCAATAAAAACATGTTTAAAAAAACAACAACATTTAAAACATCCCATACTCCCATTTTTGTTTGGGAAGTAGGAAACTGGGATAATGATAGTAACAAATTATTTCTAGATTGTGGGATTACAAGCAATTTTTATTTCTTCGAGTTTTTCTATACTTCCCAAAAATTGTATAGTACAAAAAGGCCCCAATAACTTTTGGTTTAAAAGACGTTAAGGCAGCTGGCTCTCCTGCCCTGGGACCATCAGAGCCAATAAGCTTTCCAGACAGAATGACGGACTCCTCCACTCACTTCCCCATTAAACTCGGGGTCAGAGGGCAGCTCTCACAGCTGGGAAAATTCACTTCCTGAAGGAAAGCGGGAGCGCCAGCCTGTCAAGGTGTGCTGCTAAGTGCCCTGGAGCCAGGCAAGTCAGCAAAATTCTTATTATTTGAAACATGGAAAATCGGGTTAACTCTTCCCTGGGAGACCCCCCACCCACGGCCAAAAGAGAATCAAGTGCGGAGGCCTGAGGCAAGATGCCAGGACCAGTGCCAGGATTTTAAAGGAGAAACCACTGCTCTTCAGTTTTATTACAGCCAAGGGTGTAAAGCTGGGCCTCCTGTCCCACTATTTACATGCAAATCCGAATTTAAAAAGTGAGTTGGCCCAGCTCCAGGAGCTGAGATCTCACAGGAACTCTGTTTCCAGCCAGGCCCTGCCTTCTAGCTACAATCTCTCCGTTGCTTTCTCCAGAGGGAAGACTTTCTCAGGCACCTCCCTCACACACTGAAATTCTCATGGATCGGGAAACTGTCCCTTTCCCTCTTCTCACAATCTACCTGTAACCAGTTGTTGTAGCTTCTTAACAGCAGGAATGCAGGTTTACCTCTTAGTCGTCCATATGTGCGCTCTAGGATGCCTCCCACAGCGCGGCTCAAAAGCAAAAGAATGGCTCCCAGAGGAGGGCTAGCCCTTCGAGTTGGTACCAACAACCCTGGTTTAGTACTAACCCTACGTAGTTCATTCCGTTTTTCTATGCTTCTACAGAGGATCCAAATAAAATATGAGACTTTGTAGAGGTAACTAAAATACAACAATAATAAATACTTATTGAGCCTCAGGTACTGCTTTTGAAGCATAGTAACCTCCTTCTTGTATAAAACTGCCGTTTGGAACTCTCTGCTGTTGTTAGATAGTCCCTAGTCCTGTAAACTCTGTCATTATAAACTCTGTCACTTTAAGACAGTCTGTTATTCTATAAAATGACTTTGTTTTTAGTTCAAATAATAGAAAAAGATAAACTTAACTGTCTGACTTTGCAAGCTAGCCATCCAATGTAATAGACTAAAATAGACTAATACTGATAATAATTCCAAGTGCTAACTCATTATGTATTCAAGGTTACAACCGTCTGTAACCAATAACCCACACAGAGTTCTTTGTGAAACCTGCAAACAAAGAGGCTCAAAAAGTATAAATACGGGAAACTTCCTGTATGTGGGGTTCAGAATTTGACAGAGGTAATCTGCTCTGAACCTGCGCAATAAAGATGACTCCTAACTAATTGGCTCATTAGGCGTCTTGTCCAGCTCGCTGATTTGCGATACAACACTTTGAGTAACAAAGAAAAAGATTCAAAGATAAAGGAAGCATTTCCATTAGTCAAACAGCTTACAAGCTAGTGTTTTCCAACACCTCAGAGCCTTCATAACAAATTCATGACAAGAAAACAAAGCAGGCGGGGAGAGCATACGTTCAGTTCACAGAGACGGAGAGGCATGTCCATCCCTGCAGTGGGAAGTGTGGGCCTGCGAGCGGCTTCAGGGGCGTCTTGAGGCGTCAGCAACAGGGCAGAAGACATCCAGACCAGAATCAAGAACTACCAGGCCACCCCTTTGACAGCCGCTCCCCCAACCGAACCAGACCAGGAACTGTTGGCAGAACTACCTGGACTTCCATCGCTGTGAGAAGGCAGTGACTGCTAAAGGGGGTGATGTCTCCATGTGCCAATGGTACCAGCGTGTGTACAAGTCCCTGTGCCCCATATCCTGGGTTTGGCCTAGGATGACTGGCAGGCAGAAGGCACGTTTCTTGGGGAGATTGGAAATGGCTGCACCCCACCTGTCCTCTGTCCTCCATCCTTCTCCCAGGGAGGTGAAGGGGGACCTGGGTACTTCCCAGGCTAGGATCCTGAATCGTGGCTTAACTAATAATAAAAATACTTGTTGGAAAGTATATAAAGAAATGTGGACCTTATTTGGATCCCAATTTGAACAAACCAAATGTAAAACAATTTATTAAAAACGTGAACATTGCCCAGCTGGTGTGGCTCAGTGGAAGTCACCGTCAGGGCACATGCCCGGGTTGATCCCTAGTGTGGGGCATGCAGAAGGCAGCCAGCCAACTGATGATTCTCTCTCATCATTGATGTTTCTATCTCTCTCCCTCTCCCTTCCTTTTTGAAATCAATTTTTAAAAATATAAAAAAACAAACAAACATGAACATTGACTGAATATTTAATTCAGTCAATGAATCAAATATTTATTGACTGAATCAAAATTGAAAAAACAAAGGAATACATGAAATATGATTTATGAAGAAATGAATATGCTTTTTTTTCCTTATTTTTCACTTTTACTTTTTTCTTTATTGTTTAAGATATTACATATGTGTCCTTATCCCCCCAGTGAATATGCTTTTAAATACCTCCACCTTCCCTCCCACCCTCCATTAAAGGTGGAGGTATGGTGGGGAGGGGTAAAAAAAAATCAGTGTGTGCCCTGGCCAGGGGGCAGGGGGCTCAGTTGGTTGGAGCACTGTCTCATACACCAAAAGATTGTAGGTTTGATTCCTGGTCAGGACACATACCTGGGTTGCCAATTCGATCCTGCGTCAGGGCCAGTGTGGGAGGCAACCAATCGATGTATCTCTCTCACATCCATGTGTGCCTCTCTTTTCTCTCTCTCTCTCCTCCCCTCCCCTTCCACTCTCTCTAAAAATCAATGGAAAAAATATCCTTACTCCTCAAGTGAGGATGAAAACAAAACAAAATAGGCTCTGGCCTGTTTGGCTCAGTAGATACAGCATTGGCCTACGGACTGAAGGGTCCCAGGTTCGATTCCAGTCAAGGGCACTTACGTACCTCGGTTGCAGGCTCCTCCCTGGATGGGGCCCTGGTCAGGACACGTGCAGGAGGCAACCAATCAATGTGTGTCTCTCACATTGATATTTCTCTCTGTCTTTCCCTCTCCCACTCTCTCTAAAAATCAATGGAAAAATATTCTTGGATGAGGATTAAAAAAATAATAAAACAAAATGAAACAAACTATATGTGTGTGTGTGTGTGTGTGTGTGTGTGTGTGTGTGTAGTGTATTAGATAAGTTGGTGATTTTGTTTTCTACTCTTTAGCAAAAATGATTACGAACCTTGAGTCATCACCTCTTACTTGTTGTGCCCAGATTTCAAGATTCCCAAGAAACCACATCAGGGAGCCAATTCGATGCAAAAGCATAAGAATCTGTATTTCAAGCTAGCTTGGGCTCCCGATCCACCAGGCTCACCGACACCAAGGCAAACCAAGTGGCTGAGCGAGCGAACCCCGCCTGGAGACCGGTTATATAGGGGGGGTTGGAGTAAGGGGAGGAGAAAGGACTGTGCTCTGCTGCCTGGGTGTGGCTAGCAGAGTAGGCCGTAGCCCCTACCCTGGGGCAACCTAGCCCTCGCCCTTTCATTACTTATAAGGTATATCTGGTTAGCAGAGTGCTTATAAAATGTACTTGCCAATAAGTCACAAAAACATTAACATTTTATTTTATTTTATTTTTTTAAAATATATTTTATTGATTTTTTACAGAAAGGAAGGGAGAGAGATAGAGAGTTAGAAACATCGATGAGAGAGAAACATCGATCAGCTGCCTCCTGCACACCTCCCACTGGGGATGTGCCCGCAACCCAGGTACATGCCCTTGACCGGAATCGAACCCGGGACCCTTCAGTCCTCAGGCCGACGCTCTATCCACTGAGCCAAACCGGTTTTGGCAAACATTAACATTTTAAATGTTTTTGGCTTTTTAAAAGTATATTTTTATTGATTTCAGAGAGGAAGGGAGAAGGAGAGAGAGATAGAAACATCAATGATGAGAGAGAATCATTGATGGACTGCCTCCTGCACGGCCCCCTACCGGAGATTGGGTCTGCGCATTCGGGTATGTAGTCTCTGTGGCTGCTTTTATCAGCAGAACCGAGTGGTTGCAGCAGAGACTGTGTGGTCTGCAAAGCCTAAAGTATCTCCTCTCTGATCCTTTTCGGAAAAAGTTTCCTATCAGTGTCCAGACTGCCTTACAGAGAAGGGCCAGACGTGTGAAAAGTATTCGTAGTGCGCAGATGGTAGGCCTCCTGGGCCTCCGGGCCCAGCCCGGTTGCTTTAGACGGCATGTTGGATGCTGCTGCAGAGAGGACTGGGAGCTGCCGGTGTGTCCTCCAGCCAACACGCTGAGCGGAGTGGGGTAATTTAAGTTTCTGTTCTCATCGCCCATTCATCACAGAGCCCCTCAGCCGAGCCTGTCAACAGGGAGACCAATTAGTGCCAATTTCCATGTGAAAAGCGCTTCCTTCAGGCAAGACTGAGATCACCACCTCATTTCACACAAACAATTCAGGGTCATAAGGTTAACCTGGGTTAGATTCAAACCAGAGCTTAAAAAGCGAGGCACCCTTCCAACCAATCCCTAGAGCTCTCCAGGCTCCTTAGGAAAACAGTGTCAAAGAACTCACTTCATTTACCAGAAGGGGACCTAACACTTCGAGGGTAAAGAGCCAACAGGCCCTACAAATTAAACATCCCTCTCCCAGACTGCCCTCAGGTTCCCACAGATGCTCATGGCACAGCGTTATTAGAGCCATGTGTACTAACCCGTTTCCTTGGAATTCAGTGGAAGAGAACCAGACAGCAGGCCCTCCACTTCAGAATTCTGAATTTCTTAGGAAACCAGAGGTCTCTCCTAGGGCCAGTGAGTTCTCAAAGCACATTTCTTAAAAAGTGAAAATATTTTTTTTGCATGAGGGGAAAGGTGCATTTATAGGTCACCTTATTTTATACCAGAGTGCCTAATAATTTACTGTAAATAAAAATTTTTAGTGCATATTGGAATATTTAGGATGAGCAGAGCTTATTACTCAAACTCTTTGGTGGATCATTTCACAGTAAATAAAACTTTTTTATTGAGAGTGCTCAGTTTGTTATTCAAAAGAATCTCATTTTTTAAATTGAAGTTCCAGTCACATACTATAAATTGCGTGTTCTAAATAAACCAAAATTATTCATTGCAAAGTAAACAATTCAATGGCATTCAGTACATTTATTCATAATGTCCTGATTTTTTGTCAATGTATCTTTTCGAATTTGCCTAAAATTTTGTTTATATATTTGAATACATATATATTTCTTTTTATAAAAAATATATTTTATTGATTTTTTACAGAGAGGGAGGGAGAGGGATAGAGAGTTAGAGACATCAATAAGAGAGAAGCATCGATCAGCTGCCTCCTGCACATCTCCCACTGGGAATGTGCCCACAGCAGGCTGACACTCTATTCACTGAGCCAAACCGGTGAGGGCCATATATATTTCTTAATTCTCACCCGGGGGTATTTTTCCATTGATTTTTAGAGAGAATGGAAGAGAGGGGGAAAGACAGAGAACAATATTGATGTGAGAGAAACACATCGATAGGTTGCCTCCTGCACTTGCCCCAACCAGGGTTTGGGCCAGGAAGGAGCCTGCAACCAAGGTACATGCCCTTGACTGGAATCCAATCCGGGATCCAAAAATAAATAAAGATATTTCTTTTAAAAATGCCTTGCCCTAAGCGGTTTGGCTCAGTGGATAGAGCAACAGCCTGCGGACTGAAGGGTCCCAGGTTCGATTCTGGTTAAGGGCATGTACCTTGGTTGTGGGCACATCCCCAGTAAGAGTGTGCAGGAGGCAGCTGG
>NW_005871719.1:165588-220159 GCF_000147115.1 Myotis lucifugus | reverse complement strand
TATATATATATATATATATATATTTTAAAGAGTTTTTTATTCATTTGCTTTAGAGAGGAAAGGAGAGGGAAAGAGAAACATCCATTGGCTGCCTCCTGCATGCTCCCTGCTGGGATCAAGGGCATGTGCTCTGACCCTGACCTCCTGGTGCTTGAAAGGAGGCCCAACTGAGTCACACCCTCTGGGCATCTCAAATGCTCTTTCACGAAATCTGTTATTTCCTTTGCTTTCTCTAGGAATACATCTCCCTTCTGCTTTTAGGATTCGAGAGACTGATGCAAAGCCCTCTGCCTATTGCTACCACAGCAGCACTTTCACTCATTTCACCTCTAAGTCTCCTCCTTAAGTAAGAAGCGAGGGTAGAGATCATACGAATGGCTCGCTTTATCCCCAGTTCCACCTCCTGGACAGAAACTGGTTCTCTACAAGCATATTGCTTCACCAGTGGCTAGTCCTTTTTTTTTGTTTTGTTAATCCTCTCCTGTTATTTTTTCCATTGATTTTTGGAGAGAGTGAAAAAGAGGAGGAGAGACAGAAACATCAATGTGATTGATTTGCACACGCCTGGCCCAGGGCAGCGGAATTGCACCTGTGACCCTTCAGTCCACGGGCCAACACTCTATCCACTGAGCCAAACTGGCGAGGGCTCCGGTGGCCTGTCCTTGATGGTTTACCAGATTGCTCTAACCAAGACTATTCCTTTAAAGACTCTGGCACTTGTGGGAAAAATACATATTGTTCAAGGTCTAAGAGTGGAGGTGCATGCTTACTTGGCGGTAGTTGTGGCTGTTCTTTCATTGGAGGTGATAATTTTCCTTCTATTTCATTTCTTTTGTATTTTTAGTTGCTTTGAATAGAGGATAATGAGCAAAAATAATTTATTTCACCATTTTTAACTCAATATAGCATTCCTAACCCAAATGTTTGGGACAACCCCTTCTTAGGCATCCAGAATGAAGATGTCTGCCCTCTGTAACTCTCATTCATCTACTCTTCATAGCCCTGACTGGTTTGGCTCAGTGGATAGAGCGTCGGCCTGTGGACTCAAGGGTCCCGGGTTCGATTCCAGTCAAGGGCATGTACCTTGGTTGTGGGCACATCCCCAGTAGGGAGTGTGCGGGAGGCAGCTGATCGATGTTTCTGATTCTCTATCCCTCTCCCTTCCTCTCTGTAAAAAACCAATAAAAAATATATATTAAAAAAACAAAAAGCAAAACATCTACTCTTCACCCTCAAACATTTTATGCCTGATTCCTTTCTATTATGGTTGACAACATCTCCATTCTTTTTTTTTAAATATATTTTATTGATTTTTTTTTACAGAGAGGAGGGTAGAGGGATACAGAGTTAGAAACATCGATGAGAGAGAATCATCGATCAGCTGCCTCCTGCACACCCCCTACTGAGGATGTGCCCACAACCAAGGTACATGCCCTTGACTGGAATTGAACCTGGGACCCTTCAGTCCGCAGGCCCATGCTCTATCCACTGAGCCAAACCGGTTCGGGCAACATCTCCATTCTTAAAGCTCTATGCTCAACATTTGCAAATGAAAAGGGGAAACCACAAAGGACTTGATGTATCAAAGTGCCTAACTCAAGTCACCTAACAGCAATGTAGATGCCCCCAAAGAAGTTTATGCCAGAAACCATGCCGGGCACTGAGCAAGAACAGAGAGAGATGGCTGACGTTATTGCCGAAGCAGCTACACATCAGTTTCTGATCAGTTCATCACAGCTGCATCATTCTTAAACTGCATCTATCATAACCTGTTTTTCCAAAAATAGTACAGGCTCTTAAAGAAGAATTTTAAGTAAATTTCCCTGAATTCCAGTTCATTATGAAGAGAATCCGAGACATCTTGTTTTTATTTGGTATCTATCATGAGAACTAAGAAAAGCAATCCAAATGTTTTCCCTTCTTTATGAAGCTGGGTGGGGCCTTCAGCGAGTGTTCCAAGGTTTGGCAGGCCAACAGTCCCCTAAGTGTCTGCGTGATCCAAGGTAGACCCCCACAGTCTGGTTCATCCCCTCAGGGTTCTCCCCATAAATTGGGAGGATGAGGAATAGCTGTATCATGTAACTTTTTTAAAAATATATTTTTTACTTTATCATGTAACTTTTTAAAAAATATATTTTTTACTGATTTTTACAGAGAGGAAGGGAGAGGGTTAGAGAATTAAAAAACATTGATGAAAGAGAAACATTCATCAGCTGCCTCCTGCACGCCCCCTATTGGGGATCGATCCCGCAACTAAGGTACATGCCTTTAACTGGAATCGAAGCCGGGACCCTTCAGGCCGAGGGCCAACACTCTGAGCCAAACCAGTTAGGGCTATCATGTCACTTTAAAAGGTGACTAAGTGAAGCATGATTTAGGGTAAGACTTGGGATAGAAGAGGGGTAAAATAATACTGAAAAAAGATTATCCATTATACTGGATAACACAGATTTTTACAAAGTGTAATTTCTTACAATAGTTTTGTAAACTATACCTTGTTTATGCAAAATTCCAGAGTTCTAGCATGTTTCCTTACCCCAAGCTTTATCTGTTCTGATTTACAGTCCCTCCATCATTCTCTCAATTAAAATTTGTATGTAAAACCATTTTCATTTGAGAGTGTTGTTTTGAAGGTATGTAGTAAGGGTACGAGAACCGTTGTCGTGACCTGAAAGAATATACATTTGCTCAAAGTAATTAAAGTTAAAAGTTAATAATGCACAGTCCCTTTACAGGTGGGAAGCATTGTGAGCTGGGAAGATGGCATTGAAGTAGTTACTGCTAGGAACAGTGCAAGACTGGAGTGGCCCTGACCCTGCAGCGTAGACTTTCAACTGTTATTTTAAGAAGTTTAATAAAGAGTTTTACTCAGGGGTCCTCAAACTACGGCCCAAGGGCCACATGCAAATACAAATATTGTATTTGTTCCCGTTTTGTTTTTTTACTTCAAAATAAGATATGTGCAGTGTGCATAGGAATTTGTTCATAGTTTTTTTTTTTTATAAACTATAGTCCGGCCCTCCAACGGTCTGAGGGACAGTGAACTGGCCCCCTGTTTAAAAAGTTTGAGGCCCTAACCGGTTTGGCTCAGTGGATAGAGCGTCAGCCTGCGGACTCAAGGGTCCCAGGTTCGATTCCGGTCAAGGGCATGTACCTTGGTTGCGGGCACATCCCCAGTGGGGGGTGTGCAGGAGGCAGCTGACTGATGTTTCTAACTCTCTATCCCTCTCTCTTCCTCTCTGTAAAAAAAAATCAATAAAATATATTTTTAAAAAATAAATAAAAAATTAAAAGTTTGAGGACCCCTGGTTTTACTATTCGTGCAAGTGCCATTAAATCACAGCTGGCCTGAATTAGCTTTCTCTTTCTTAGTGTGGAATAAAGCTGAAAATTGGGTTCTTATAACTTTGTAAGTAATGAAACAGGCCCTGGCCGGTGCCGCTCAGTGTGTGGAGCATCAGCCTGCGCACTGAAGTGTCCATTCCTGGTCAAGGGCACCTGGGCCAAAGGTTCACTCCTGGCCCCTCGTCAGGGAGAGTGCGGAGGCAGCCAGTGTCTGTCTCACATCAATGTCTCTCTCTCTCCTCTGTTTCTCTCCTCCTTCCTTCTTCCACTCTCTCTGAAAAGCAGTGGGAAAAATACCCTCAGTTGAGGATTAACAAAACAAAACAAAAATCAAAAGTTACACAGCCTGTTCTCATATGCCAGGTCAATCAGTCCTTTCCTATTTGCACTGAGTAAGCCCCATACACCATCTCTAGGAGGTCCCTATTTCTTATACTTACACCATGACATTTCAACCTTTTACCTTTTCCAGTTGTCCCAGGGCACATGCCTTGGTGCCTGACATGGTTCCTGTATCTGTATATAATCAACAGAATAACTACCCATTTTCTCAATAATCATAACAGAAGTGTTCGTGTGACTTCATAATCCATGGAATCAAATGATGACTTACTTCAAAACCTTTTGAGCTATTCAAGCAGAAGAAGGCTGGCTCAGGAAATAAGAATTGGTCTGCTATTTGTTAAAGAATATTTAAGACAAATCCTTAATAATTTAAAGCAAGGGTACTGCTGAAGCAATGTGAATGCCAAGGAGAGCAAGAGGCGTGTGCATTGCAGCTTTTTTACCCTCCCTTCAGGTTTTTTTTAATACTATTTAAAAATATGGTTTTATTTATTTTAGAGATGAACCATTTGGTTTATGGGTTGATACTCAACCACTGAGCCACATTGGCTGGGCTTTTTTGTTTTTAAATTTAAAAAATATATTTTTATCGATTTCAGAGAGGAAGGGAGAGGGAGAGATAGAAACATCAATGATGAGAGAGAATCACTGACTGGCTCCCTTGCAACCTGGGCATGTGACCTGACTGGGAATCAAACCATTACCTTCTGGTTCATAGGTCAATGCTCAACCACTGAGCAACACCATTTGGGCTAAATTTTTTCTTTTATATTGATTTGAGAGAGAGAGAAACATTGATCAGTTGCCTCCCATATGTGTCCTGACCAGGGGTTAAATCCAAAACCTATGTGCCCTGTCTGGGAATTGAATCTCTGCCACCTTTTTTTTTTTTTTTAATGTTATTTTATTGTTTAAAATATTTCAAATAGTAGTACATATGTCTCCTTTTTTTCTCCATTGACCTTCCCCTGGCCTCCCCCCCGCCCCGCCTCCCTCCCTCCCCCACCAAGTGTCTTGCGTCCATTGGAACCTGCCACCTTTTCCTGGTGGAAAACACTCCAACTGAGCCACGCTGACCAGGGCAAGCTTCCGTTTTCCGAGGTGACCTGCAGACTGCCAGAGACCCCACACAACGAAGAGTCAACAGGACGAAGACATTACAGAAACAATGGTGGCCGAAAGGATTAGCTTTAGAACAGAACAGAATTCTCATTTTATTTCAAATTCCAGTTCTCGTGGTGGTGGGTGGTTGGTTGGTTCTCTTCTGAAAACAGTAGCACAAAGGTTAAATATTCACCTGGAAACATTTCACAGCCAGGTGAATGCCTCCTGAGTGCAAAAGTTCTGGGACAAATAACAGATGGATTTGGAAAATGGCATAAGTGTAGCCCACGGTTACAAGTGTACTTTATGCCTTAAGGAAGAATGGGTTAAAGTAGGTTTTAATTAAATATTTATGTTGTAGTCAGAAATGGCAAGCGGTCTTTGTGTGGCCAGGAACTGGCTTTCAACAGGTCCATCTAGCTAAGAAAGAAAATGAATGGCCATTAAATATTTATTCTTTATACTATATGAGGAGGAGATTCTGCTCTTTCCCTGCCTGAAGGAAGATAAAAAGGCTTGAGATAAACAGTGAGCTGCATTCAGAAATGCGTTCTTATAAAAAGACAGGTTCAACTAGGAAGTGGCTCTGAGGTTTTATTGAGGCCCAAGGATGTGAAACATTGAAACTTTACCATTTATTTGGGCACCACGATGGAGTAACTTTTTATTTTTTTGGCTGCATTTCCTCACCTTTAGAATGGGGAAAATAACATGACCAAATTTTTCTTTTTCTTTCTTTTTTTTTTGCTGAAGGAAAGACTATTAAGTGCTCTATCAATTTTCCAAAATCTGATATGACCCTTGATTCTGATATGCAAAGAATTTGTCATAGCAAACTAATCCCAACTAATTTGTCTTTGGGTTAGCTGGAATTAGAAATTTTAGAATGATCATGAACCAGAGCATGCAAATCCCTCATATTTTGTCTCTTTAGATGTGAAAAAGTTTTCAAAGTTTTGAATTCTACAGTCAGTGTTGTCATAACTTCTACTTAATAGCTTCCTGGAGATCACATTTAAATTGGTTCCCGGCGCTTTCTGAATTTCACTTACCTGAACTGCTAAGAGCAGCAGTACAATATAATTTGTTGTTGGACCACATGTGCATGTAATCAAAGGTGAAATCTGCACCTGACTTTGCAGCTCAGAGAATTTTTAGGGCAAAGGCTATGAAAATACAAGTAAATGCTCATTTTAAAAAATCTTTGGGAAAAGTTCCATTCTGAGGCTACATTAACCCCCATACTGAGAACCTAGGACAAACCTCAGAGAGGTGTCCCCTTAACCACATCACAATTGTGATGGTGCAAGAGATCCAGGCACGTGGGTTCTAAAACTGGTGAATTGGAAAGCCACCTGCTCTCAAGACACTGTAAACACCAAGGTCCAAATATGTATTAATATTTATTTATTTGAGAGAAAGGGGGAGAAAGAGAAAAAAAATGGATTTGTTGTTCCACTTATTTATGCATTCATTGGGTGACTCTTGCATGTGCCCTGACCAGGAATTGAACCCGAAACCTTGGTGTATCTGGATGATGCCTTAACCAACTGAACTACCTGGCCAGGGTGTCCAAGAGCCAAATATTTAAAAGGTGACTGAGATATCTAACCTAGACTTCACAATATTTTTAAAGTTTAAATATGTTAGTAAAGAATAGGTGTTTTAAAATATCGACTTAGAAAATATGAAGGGAAAAATTCGATAAGCCAAAAATTAGTTACCCAAGCAATGTCCACAATGATTTTTGTTATTAGAAGGAAGTTCTGACAGGTTCATGCACTTTACATGAACAAAATTTCTTTTTTTTTTTTTTTTTTTTTCACATGACAAAATATTTAATGCCAGTGCATGTGCCTCCCTCTGTCCCAATTCCTGCTACAATTTGACAGCCTCCTTAAACTGGCAGTTCCAGAGAAAACATGGGCACTTATCCCCAGCAGGACTTGAAAACCATTAAGGCCCTGGTTCTCTTGATTTGGGTGATTGAAGGTGAGCTCTTTCCACAGCATGCCTCAGGCCTCTCTGGTCAAGGAAAAGAGCCCCCCAGTTCTACAGGACTCCTGAGGTCTTCTGTTCTTCTGCAGCCTGGCGCCGGGAGCTGCGCCGCTGGAAAAAGTGGTAGGCTCGAACACTGCAGAGGTAGCCCCCATACACAGTAAGGAGCATCATGGAGGTGGAGAAAGTCTTGTAGCCAATGTCAGCTAGTTGCTTGGCAGTTGGCATGTCGTCCCCCTCTAGGATACGACTCCCAACGCAGAGAGTGCGCACCGCGTGCCGGACACTGAGGCGGGAGCCCGCGCCGCCCCCAAAATTTCTTAATTAATACAGATTCTCCACAGTGTAGGATCTCCCACAGAAAAGACAAGGACTCTTTTTTTGTTTTTTTTCCAGCTATCAGAATCTTTTAATCCTTTTGTTGGAGCCCCCAAGAAGCAGCCTTGTCTAAGGATACAGCTGCAAATGAAGAGCAAGCAGCAGAGCTGTGCTGTGTGCTCAAGGTTACATTATTGTTCCTCTGTAAGCAAGGCATGGGCCATCCTTGTATAGGAAACAGGTTTCAGGCACAATAAAGAATGTGCTCCCTTATCTCAGATGTACCCAGGCGGTTCAGCCAGTTGTTTACCACTGAGGTATTTCTTATTCAGCAGTTTTCATGCAATGATGATACCTTTAGATTCCCTAACGCTCTACTCTCCAAAAGGTAGTAAGAAATCGAAACTGTGCACTGCTTAAATGAATTCATTTGTGTGGAGAACAGAACTATTTTTATATACTCCTGCAATGTCCATTTGATTAGAAGCAGAACATTTTACACAGGCAGCAAAATCCATCTCCTGGAATTGATTCAAGTTTTATCCGATGATGGGGCGGGGTTGCGGGGGGGTGGGGCGCGTTGAGGGAAAGGGGGAGGAAGGGGTAAAGAAAAAGAAAAGCACGGGCTTATAATTGCAGTTGGAAGCAGTCCCAATGAGAAGAGCAGTTCTTTAAAGTTGTTCCTTTAGTCTCACCTAAATGATCTTTTTTCCCCTTTAAAATTTTTCTTTTCTTTCTTGATTAAGGTATTACATATGTGTCCCCGCTCGTGCTCTCACCCCCCTACTGTCTGTGTCCACTGGTTATGCTTATATGCATGCATACAAGTCCTTTGGTTGATCTCTCCCCCTAACCCCCACGGTCCCCTGCTCTCCCTCTGAGGTTTGAGGGTCTGGTCCAGTGGTTCTTAACCTTCTGGCCCTTTAAATACAGTTCCTCATGTTGTGACCCAACCATGAAATTATTTTTGTTGCTACTTCGTAACTGTAACGTTGCTACTGTTATGAATTGTAATGTAAAAATACCTGATATGAAGGATGGTCTTAGGCGACCCCTGTGAAAGGGTCATTCAACCGCCAAAGGGGTTGCGACCCACAGGTTGAGAACCACTGGCTCTGGTCAATGCCTTCCCTCTGGAGCAATGCTGAATGCCCGGGAAAGCTTGTGGATGACCACAGTTTGCACCTCTGGGTGTCAGTTTCCTAAAGTGACCTTTATCTGCAGACTGCTGGGAGCGGGCCAGGCAACCAAACCCTAAACTAGACCAGGTTCTAAAACAGGAAAATTAACAGCAGAGCTCAAGGCTTAGCATTTGAATGGCAGAGTTCTTACTTTATTCCAAATCTTGATTTCCTTTGAATTTGATTTCATGCAATTTGAAATTAGGCTGGCTCTAACAAAACATCCTCCTATCTAATAAAAGACAAAAGGGTAATTAGCCGTACCTCCGCTACGCTTCCCATTGGCTAATCAGGGCAATATGCAAATTAACTGCCAACAAAGATGGCAGCCGGCAGTCATGCAGCTGAAGAGAGCAGGAGGCTTGCTTGCTCCAGTGATGGAGGAAGCCAAGGTTCCCTGCCTGCCACGGCCCAGCTCTGAGTTCCGAAAGCAACAATGTTTCAATTATAGAAGCTAAACAAACCCCAGATACCTGCTTTCAGGGGGCCGCGGCCTCAGAGCTGGGAGCGCCAGTGACGGCAACAATGTTTCAATTATAGAAGGTAAATAAATCCCAGAATAAAAAAAAAAAGAAAAAAAGGAGAGGCTGGGAGCTTCAGTCCCGGCCAGCCTGAAAATGGCCCTCAGCCCCTCACTCAGACTGGCCAGGCACCCCAGTGGGGACCCCCACCCTGAAGGGAGTGTTGACCAGCTGCAAACAGCCACCATCCCCTCACCCAGGCTGGCCAGGCACCCCAGTGGGACCCCACCCTGATCCGGGACACCCTTCAAGGCAAACCAGCCGGTCCCCACCCGTGCACCAGGCCTCTATCCAATATAGTAAAAGGGTAATATGCAAACTGACCCTAACAGCAGAAAGACTGGGAATGACTGGTCACTATGACACACACTGACCACCAGGGGGCAGACGCTCAATGCAGGAGCTGCCCTCTGGTGGTCAGTGCGCTCTCACAGGGGGGTAGCTCTGTTCAGCCACAAGCCAGGCTGATGGCTGCCAATACAGTGGTGGTGGTGGGAGCCTCTCCTGCCTCCTCAGCAGTGCTAAGGATGTCTGACTGCAGCTTAGATCTGCTCCCCACTGGCAAGTGGACATCCCCCAAGGGCTGCCGGGCTGCCAGAGGGATGTCTGATTGCCATCTTAGGCCCAATTCCCAGGGGAGCAGGCCTAAGCCAGCAGGTGGTCATCCCCCAAGGGGTTCCAGACTGCGAAAGGGCACAGGCCGGGCTGAGGGACCACCCCCCCCCCCCCCGAGGCACAAATTTTTGTGCACCGGGGCTCTAGTATTAAATATATAGAATGCCTAGAAATTTGGATTAATAAATCTCTAAAACCACCTTAAAAACCCCCGTGGGAACCCCCCCTTTCAACCCGCATGGTGTAAGCAGCAGGTTCTTTCTAAAACTGCAGATTTAGCCCTAACTGGGTTGGCTCAGTGGATAGAGCGTCAGCCTGTGGACTGAAAGGTCCCAGGTTCGATTCCGGCCAAGGGCATGTACCTTGGTTGCGGGCACATCCCCAGTAGGGGGCGTGCAGGAGGCAGCTGAACGATGTTTCTCATCTATGTTTCTAACTCTCTCCCCCTCTCCCTTCCTCTCTGTAAAAAATCAATACAATATTATTTTAAAAAATAAACTGCAGATTTAGCCACACCAGGTTTTTGAGCTAACAATCCAAGCAGCCTGGTATTTTAGGGTGTTCATCACACCAATGGCTAGAATGTATTACTTTCATTGTCCTAAATGTGGTATAAACCCAAATGCCACCACTTTCCCAGGGCTCTTGTCTTCGATCAAAATCGTATAGATGAGCCTCTATCTTTACTCCTGCCCAAGATGTTTGCTGAATTTGGGGTCTGCTTCGGACTCCTGCCACTGTGGTTGGGGTCCTGACAGTCTGCAAAATCCTCTTTTTGGGGGGCTGGCCTCTGTCTGCATGGCCCTACCACTGGCTGAGTTCTAGTTCAAACCAATCAACTCCCCTGCAATTAAGATGATCCCCTGCAATTAAGATGATAATCTGCCTGATTTCAGTAAGACTGACACAGCCTCGAGGATTACGCTCTCCACCCACTAGATGAGACCTTTGGACAGTGAAGTCAGCCTGCACACAGTCATCTGCATTACCGTCCACCCCTGGGTAGGGCCTGGGGGGGCAACACAGGATGACTCCACACCTCACCAGTCCCATTGACTACCAACATCCTCTAGTTCTGGAACGCAATGGAGCAACAGTTTGGAAGTGTATCTAACTTAGCCCAGTTTAGTTTCTCTCACCACTGCCTTGCCCATTCAAAGCAATTTCTCCATGAGGGCCTAACTAGTCATGGAAACCCCCCTCCTGCCTCACGGAGAAAACACAGGCTCTCTGGTTAAGGCCTCAGAGGATGAAGTCACTGCCTTGAAGATTAGTCAGTCCTTTAAGATTCAGGCAGATGACTAACCTCTGGCCAGAGACACAGAGAATCTGGAATTGAAATGATAGCCTTTGCTCACATATTTTCAAGAGATGCTCCCTTATTGCTTCTGATATCTGCCTAATCCTGGCCTTGTCATTTTCTTGAGATCTCATTGTCAAAAAGGCTTTGTTGTCTATTTACTTCTTCCCCTGCTGACCATCTCAAATTTTCCCCCCTCTCAGCTTAGCAACCTACTCTATGTTCCTGCCCAAGCCAGGTGATAGGCCCCTCCTCACAGGAAGCACTTAACCTTCACATTATATCTGAGCATCCTACTCAGCTTCACCCAATTGACAGTAGAGGCCACGCTGACCACACATAGACACTCCGTATTCGGTTGTTCAGAATTTTTAAAAATACTTTTATTGATTTCAGAGAGGGAGGGAGAGGGAGAGAAACATCAATGATGAGAATCATCGATTGGCTGCCTTCTGCACACCCTACTGGGGATGGAGCCTGAAACCCGGGCATATGCCTGACCAGAACTGGTGACTTCTTGGTTCCTGGGTTGACGCTCAACCACTGAGCCACACAGTTGGGCAATTGTTCAGAATTTGATACCTCACAAAGGAATTAGCCACTTTTCAGCTTGAGGGTGAGAAGTGAAAACAAAGAAACCTATATAGGTACAGTAATTAATTTTCCTGAGCTTAATTCAGTTGCTTGAGCAGTTATGACCTTTCCCTTAAAAAACTATCTTAGCCGAAACCGGTTTGGCTCAGTGGATAGAGCGTCGGCCTGCGGACTGAAAGGTCCCAGGTTCAATTCCGGTCGAGGGCATGTACCTGGGTTGCGGGCACATCCCTGGTAGGAGATGTGCAGGAGGCAGCTGATCGATGTTTCTCTCTCATCGATGTTTCTAACTCTCTATCTCTCTCCCTTCCTCTCTGTAAAAAATCAATAAAATATATTAAAAAAAAAAAACTATCTTAAAGTAGCTTTTCAAAGTGCTATCCTGCAGATTTCTAGACTTGCATTCATTAATTCAACAAATATAGCTTATCCAATGTTTTTAATTACATATTAAGTAGAGAATTATCTGCTGTGTGTGTATACGTTAGTTCGAAACAGCAGCTGCTGTCAGTACCTGGCACTTGTTAGAAATGCAAATTGTTGGGCTCTACCCCAGATCTTCTCAATCAAAAATTCTAGATCCCCTCAGTAGTTTAACGAGCCTTCTAGGTGATTCTGATGCATGCTAGTTTAAGAACCACTGCCTCACCCTGGCCGGTTTGCTCAATGGTTAGAGCGTTGGCCTGTGGACTGAGGGGTCCCAGATTCTATTCCGGTCAGGGGCACATGCCTGGGTTGTGGGCTCAGTCCCCAGTGGGGGGCGGGCGTGCAGGAGTCAGCCGGTCAGTGATTCTCTCTCATCATTGATGTTTCCATCTTTCTCTCCCTCTCCCTTCCTCTCTGAAATCAATAAAAATATATTTAAAAAAAAAAAAAGCCCTAACAGGTTTGGCTCAGTGGATAGAGTGTCGGCCTGAGGACTGAAGGGTCCCAGGTTCGATTCCGGTCAAGGGCATGTACCTTGGTTGCGGGCACATCCCCAGTGGAAGGTGTGCAGGAGGCAGCTGATCGTTGTTTCTAACTCTCTATCCCTCTCCCTTCCTCTCTGTAATAAATCAATAAAATATATTAACCCTTTGCACTCTGAACCATTCTGGACATTGGCTACCAGCTACTCGACGCTACTTTGCGGCGGAAACGTGCATTTACAGACCCTCGTATTATTTAGTATAATTTTGGAACCAAGTAACGTATTATAATGATATTGGACTTATATGAATTGGGTGATATCGAGGAATGTATATTTGCAAAAAAAACAATATTTTATTGTTTATAATTTTGTACAGTATGATAAGTTTTATAACACTCCCCAATATGCATGGCAGGCTGATTAGTGCATGTTTGACAGTAATAAGTGGTTTGACGCCTGCCACCAGGTGTTTTCCTGTTAGAACACACAATGCAGTCCCGTTTTCTTTGTCCCACATCGGGAATATGTAGTTTATTGTTTAATCCGACACAAACCCGCTGACATTTCTTGTATATATCTTAGTAATTTTACGATATTTTGATTTAATTTCTTGTGCCATTTCAAGATAAAACTTCAGGGAAACATGCATGTCTCAAAAAGTTGCGTTGAAATAACTCAATTCCCCGTAATCAGTAATAAACTGCAATGTCCCCTGAGAGGGGACATCTGTTTCTAACTCTCTATCCCTCTCCCTTCCTCTCTGTAATAAATCAATAAAATATATTAAAAAAAAAAAAAAAGAACCACTGCCTCAGGTTAGGCCTAATGATCACATTCAGACTCCATCATTAATGGGGCTGAAATAAGGAGCTGGCTCAGTGACTATCTGACATCATATGTCCTCTATACACGTAAGAAAAACTAAGTAATTTACAGTCAAAAGTACTTTGGGACTTAAATCTTCATTCGTGTACAAACCTGAGGCTGTGGCTTGTTTTTAAACTAGTGAACACCAAAAGAGGGTCAGTATTACCCATAGGTGAATAATATGTAAGTAGGCAAGAATCAGTTTGCCTTAGGCAATCCTGATTTATACTTGGTGTCTATATATAATTATTTTCAGCACCTTCCTCTTCTCTCAAAAGGTTCCCAGTTTAGATAATAAATTGTCCTAAATATCACCCACTTTATGAATAAATAAGGCAGTGAAATGTTTGAATAATTCCTGAAAAATGTTTATCATTCCACTGTTTCACTTAACAAAAACAATTTGTAAAGAAATTCTTAGGTTGTTTTTTTTAAATATATTTTAATTGATTTTAGAGAGGGTAATTTTTCTTTTAATCTTTGTTAATCCTTGCTAGAGGATATTTTTCCATTGATATTTTAGGGAGAGTAGACGAGAGGTTAAGAAAGAGAGAAACATCGATGTGAGAGAAACACATCGATTGGCTGCCTCCTGCACAAGCCCTGACCAGGGCCTGGGCCAGGGGAGCCTGCAACCAAGGTACGTTCCCTTGACTGGAATCAAACCCAGGACCCTTTGGTCCACAGGCCGACGCTCTATTCACTGAGTCAAACTGGCTAGGGCAGAGAGGGTAATTTTTATTGAGGGAAACAGAGAAAATCATCAATGATGAGAGAGTCATTGATTGGCTGCCTCTTGCACGTCCCACAATGGGGATTGAGCCTGCAACCCAGGCATGTGCCCTGACTAGGAATCGAACCGTGACCTCCTGGTTCATTGGTCGATGTTCAACCACTGAGCCATGCTGGCTGGGCCTTAGGTATTAATTTTAATTAACTTCAAAACAATCTGAATACAAAATTTTAGTGGAACAAATTTCTTTCCTGGAACCCACAGACATGGCAACTGCATTGCAGTTAAACCAGAAAATGTGCTGCACACTACATGTCCTATAGAGGAGCCTTTACGGTGCCTCCAATTACTGTGTTCACTTCAATCCTTTGCCTAAAATCAATACATGCTTTTGACTTCACATCATTAGGAGAAAATCTACACAGCCTCGTCAACAAAAACCCACCCAAGTCATCTCAGATCCACAATGCCAGGGTTAACTTGAGGACTTGCAAAGGTATGATGAGAGCATTCTGGGCTAGAAAGGCCACATTAAAGGAAGGAAGGAAGGAAGGAAGGAAGGAAGGAAGGAAGGAAGGAAGGAAGGAAGGAAGGAAGGAAGGAAGGAAGGAAGGAAGGAGTGTTCCTTCTACACTATGCATATGACTGTCTGAGTGCTACGAAGGCCCTTTAGTATCACATCAAACCCTAAAAAAGAATCTATAATTTGTGGAATATAATGAACAACGTAAACAGATGAAAAAAAAAAAAAAGATCCCAGGGACAGAGAAGCATCTAACAGACCCTCAAACCTCAGAGGGAAGGGGGGCAGGTAAGAGATCAACCAAGGGGACGGGTGGGGGGGGGGGGAGATCAACCAAAGGACTTATATGCATGCATATAAGCATAACTAATGGACACAGACAGTAGGGGGGTAGAGGGCATGTGCTGAGGAGCAGGAGCGGCCAGGGAGAGGTCAATGGGGAAAAAGGAGAAATATGTAATACTTTCAACAATAAAGAATTTAGAAAAAAAGAATATACACTCATCACGGTAGTATTTTTTAGGAATTCTAGTAAGCGGAGATCTAAATAGTTAAGGGAATCCAATTCAGGCTCTAAGTAGCCACTCAAGGTTCAGTTATTACCTGGCTCAGAGAGAACTCACAAAGCCAACCACTGAAGATACGATTCCTTCCCTGCTGAAACTGCCAATTCCATCTAGGCATATACAAGTAGCATTACCTGTTTTCACCAAAAATTTTAATGCCCTGTGGACATGGATATCCATGGATAGACTCCCTAATACATCTATAACTTTTGTCCATGTTCTAATAAAAAACTCATCCATGTTTAACATATTCCAAATTCCTTTAGCAGAAAGTTGTTTCTAAACTTTTTTTTTTGGTTTTTACATAAATACTGCTTTTCTTACCAGAAAAAAGTGACCACCTTTGTTAAGGCACAACACAATTATGCTGTCACAGTGGCAGAAATCCCTGCTATTCCTTCCTTCGATCTCGGCTAAGACTGTGCCCCACAGGAGAGAGACACTTGAGATTTGTCCTTCAACCGAAGCACAGGGAAGGTGCCTAAGAGCTGACTTTTGGGATTATCATGGTCTGTGATCCTGTGTGCAAGTTTGTAAGTCTCTACTGGTGGTGAAATAAACATTAAGATTTGTCAAAAACGCCGAAGCCGGTTTGGCTCAGTGGATGGAGCGTCGGCCTGTGGACTGAGGGGTCCCGGGTTCGATTCCGGTCAAGGGCATGTGCCTGGGTTGCGGACACATCCCCAGTGGGAGATGTGCAGGAGGCGGCTGATCGATGTTTCTCTCTCATCGATGTTTCTAGCTCTCTAGCTCTCTCCCTTCCTCTCTGTGAAAGATCAATAAAATATATTAAAGAAAAAAAAAAAGATTTGTCAAAAACATAAAAGCCCAACTTCAAGTGTCATTTCTCCCGAGTCCACCTTTGGCAAAAGTCAGCAAAGCTTTGACCCTTAGCAAAGGTACAATTACATATCCTGGCCACTCTTCAGAATGAGAGAGTGCCCAAGGGCACACAATTGATGGAATGAATGGTCTTTGCACGTCTTGCACTGCGTAGGGGGTGAGGCTCAGTTATACTGTAACACATGCAGTTACTGTGAGTTCTCAGGGTATAGAGAAGGGAGATATGAAAAGGTGTCAATCAGCTAACCTGTCCCACCTATTCCAGCCTGTCCTGCTCAGGGTCTTCACACGTTTCTTTTGTTTTCCACCTATACTGAGACAGTTTCCCAAAGAATTACTATTAACAAATACATTATTTAGGCTTCACTCTGCTAAAACACATGAATGATAGTGTTAAAAAAAACACAACACCTGTGATTTTGGAATTTCTTGAAACACAATTTGTTCAAATTGTTAATGTACATTGAGGTTAATTATATAAAAATATTTTATAAACCTATAAAATTTGGTGTCATCCAAAATCAGATGTTATTAGATTAATACCAAAATCACTCCTAAGATTTTTCAAGTCTATTGAGTGTCACTGAGTGGTTAATTATGACTCTGAACTTCCCCTCTTGGTCATTTCTAGAATCTTCTTTATGGAATGTAATATTACAAATATCCTGAAATACCCTGTCACATTACTTGGATCATATTAAAAATTTTTATTTAATGGTTTTGCCTTGTTGACTATTTTCAGAGGATTAGGCCTAATCTTAGCTTCTTCAAAATATGTTGGGATTATTTCTAGTAATCCAAGCAGTTCCATTGTCTCTTGTGATGGCTCAATTGCACAACAGAAATAGAAGCAGGAAGTTCTTTCTTCTATTTGGAAAACTAACACCCAAGAACCAGCACTCCTTTGCCACTTCAGAGGTTAAGTTTTGGATTTTATAATGGATTAAGGTTCTTATTTTCTTCACCAGTAAAACTATTTATTCATTCAAGCTACAAAACTTAATGATTAAGGTTTTAGGACTGTTAGGCTGAAAGGCGAGAGCACCTCAAATCATCTTAAAGGGGCAAACTTAAGCAAGTTGGACAAGAGTTCATAAGCCAATGATTAGTCATCTCTAATTCTAAGTAGTAATAGGTTGTGGTTAGGGGATCAGAACAGGTAAAATATGGAAAAGTATATGTTGGATATAACTGAAAATTTTCAGAGGAGTGAAATGTGTACATAAATAAAGTCTAAATGTCACTATATCTTCTTTAAAAAAGAACTCAGACAAAATTTAGAAATAATGAAGTCTTAAAATTTCAACTGTCCTATAATGACTGAACCAAGTATTAGATATCCAAAAATGTTCCAGGCATTGAGAACATAAAAATGATTGGAAAATAAAATTAAATCTTATCATGTATCATGTTAATATAATAAATTTTTTGACTTGGTTAACGTCAAATGAGATAATGAACAGCAGTTAGAGAATAGCCTGCATTTTTACTTCTGAATATTCAAAACAATTAAAAAAAATTTTTTTAATCCTCACCCAAGGAAATTTTTCCATTGATTTTAGAGAGTGGAAGAGAGAGGGATAGAGAGAAATATCAATGTGAGAGACACACATCTATTAGTTGTCTCCTGCATGCACCCTAACCGGGGCCGGGGAGGAGCCTGCAACCGAGTTAAGTGCCCCTGACCGGAATCAAACCTGGGACCCTTTGGTAGGCAGGCCGATGCTCTAGCCACTGAACCAAACAGGCTAGGGCTCAGAATCGTGTGAAAGTGAAAAACAGACCAAGGAGAAGTTTTAGGGTGAACGGCATGCTCCAGCTCCTGAGTTCACTGCTTCTGAGCCTGGGGTTGCAGGCTGCTCTGAAGGTGTGCAGGTGCCCTCTGTGCCTATTCAGCAGTTTCCTTTTGAAGACTGAAGCATTCACATCCGGCTGGTGTGGCTCAGTGGTTGAGCGTCAACCTATGAATCAAGAGGTCACGGTTCAATTCCAGGTCAGGGCACATGCCTGGGTTGCAGGCTTGATCCCCAATGTGGGCATGCAGGAGGCAGCTGATCAATGATTCTCATCATTGACATTTCTATCTTTTTCTCTTTCTGCCTTCCTCTGTGAAATAAATATATTAAAAAAATAAAAAATAAATAAAAAGACTGCAGCACTCAGCCTGCCACTGAAGACTGATCTGCAGCCCCATTGCCACTGAATGGGTAGGAACAACCAATGAGTGGTCTTAAGCTGTTCTTCCACAGAATGGAAAGACGGTTAACAAAAGAAAATAAACAGCTTCTGGAAAAAAAAAAAAAAGGGCAAACACAGGTGCTCTTTCCCTCATTTTCTTTAAAACCAAATTTTCTATATGTAACTTATTTTCCTAGCTTAGAAATTTACCTTCAAAAAATGATATAATAGCCCTAACTGGTTTGGCTCAGTGGATAGAGCATCGGCCTTCGGACTGAAGGGTCTCGGGTTCGATTCCGGTCAAGGGCATGTACCTTGGTTGCGGGCACATCCCCAGTGGGGGGGTGTGCAGGAGGCAGCTAATCGATGTTTCTCTCCCATCGATGTTTCTAACTCTCTATCCCTCTCCCTTCCTCTCTGTAAAAAATCAATAAAATATATTTTTTTAAAAAAGAAATGATATAATGTAAAGATTTATCTATTTTTCTCCATGCTTCCAGTATTATTATGATTTAACTATCTCTGGGAAAAGTAAGTCTGAGAGGTGAACTTTATAATTATTTTTCTCATTTAAAAATATTCTCTATTAAAGAACCACCTTCTTTGCTGTCTTTTAGTTAAAAGTTTATCTCCAAGACTTTCCCTTAAGAAACAACTTTCCAACCACCCTGTAATGTTTCATCTTACTCTAAAGATGGGGAAAATAACTGTACAATTATGGATCAATCTGTAATCTGACTTCAGAGTTCAACAAACCATAAGACCAGAAACAGCAACTTAAAAGACATATCACTTAACCACATATTACTTTAAATCAGAGCTTTTCAACATGGGTACTATTGACATTCTGGGTTACATATAATTCTTTGGAGTATGGGCTATCCTATGCAATGTAGAATGTTTAGCAACATCCTTGGTCTCTAGCACCTACCTAGATGCTAGTAAGCACTCACCCAGCTGTGACAAGTAGAAATGTCTTCAGACACTCCTAAATGTCCTCTGGGGATAAATTCACCACCTGATTAGAAACACTGTTTAACAGTATATCACATTTCCTACTTTTTCCACTCAACAGCTAATCAACTCTTATGTATCCACTCAATTCTGAAGGAAGTACACAGACTAATAAAAAATATTATTTTTAATTAAACAAGGCTTAACTTAAGACATCATAGTGACATCTACTGGCTTGGTACTACACTTGATATATACTGTAAAAAACCCTCAAAATTATAATATGGGTGCTCTTCGTAAAAAGTCGAACAATTCACTGAAAGCAGTAACATTAACATCAGAACTGTTAATTCTATGTAAAGCCTTCCATAGATAATATCAACTGTCAATTGCTTCTTAGTTTTTTATGTACTCTCTGTTGGATAAATTGAATTTTTAATGAATGTTTTTAGAGACAGATATTAGAGGAATATCTTTTTATGACAAGTAAAAAAGTCTGGGTCAAAAACTTGCAAAACTTAAGCAGCATGCTATTTTATGATTTATACTAAAATTTTAAAATACTAAAACTTTAAAAAATTCTATAAATAAAATTACCGCAATTTTCTAGGGTTTTTTTTTTCCTCTCTCTTCTCTCTTTTTCCCCCTAGTATTTTAATAAAAGACATTTGGTAATTAAATTCTACTGTCAATTAAACTGATGAAGTTTATTGGTGTTAAAACTATAACAAAGTTGATCCTAAAACATTTTGCAATGCAAAATTATTTCACTCAAGGAGTGTTTAATAATTTGAATGCCAGGAATTACAAGCAATTTTCAAAAGCAGACTCTCACATTCATAAAACTTTATACATCGTTTGTACTAACAGATATTTATACTACTAAAATCAAACATGCATCACTTCCAAACATTCTTGTATCATGATTTTTTATATTACATTATTTAACACCATTCCTTCGTCACTACACGTATTATCATACACTTGCACCATTTTCCTTGGATTTCTGATCTTTATCTTCACTCTTCACATTATCCTATATAAAATAACAGACAAGGAAAAAGTATATTTTATTAGAGTCTCTTAAATGTAACTATAACAAATAATAAACATTAGTAAACAGAGATACTCCATTTTAATATCTATGGAAAATTGAACCTGTGGGGCAACTATGTTCAAATCTTTAAATTCTATGCAGAATGGCTTCTAGTATTTGAGAAAGCCATCTGAGCCCTGAGAAATGAGAAGTTCTAAGGAATAACAGTAGTGAATTCCTTGCACTATAGCTTTTTTTCTTCTTGTTCTGAAAGAGAAAAAAGATTGTAGATCTCTATTATTGAAGTTAGTTTAAAATGGCATTGAATTACTGGATTTTTTCCCTAGTAACAAAAGAGTACTAGTAAATTAATTTTGAGAGTGCCAAAGAGCTTCTCAACTCTGCCCAAAAGTAAATGGGTTTTAAAAAGAAAAGAGTGGTTTTATCTTCTTCAAATTCAAATTCACTGAGGAATACAAATAACATTTGCTATAGGAAATCTGTTCACATAAACCATGTTGACATCCTGAGTAGGTTCTAGAAAAATATGATATTTAGGAAATTGCTTTTGAACAATCTGATGAAGGGCAGAACGCTACCATTATTTGCTCCTAGAAAAACCACCAAGAAATAGTGTGAAATAGATTAAAAAACTGGAATAAATTATGAAAACATTGAAAGTACAAACTACTAACCTTGTTGAGAACAGTGTGGATTTCATCCATTACTGTGGATAAGTTTCTGATTGTCTTATTCAGTTGGTTTTCAAATTGCAAATTCATATTTTCTGAAATCTTTAAGTTATCTTGTAACTGACTAAGGTCCTTTTTAACCTCTCTGAGTTCACCAGAGAGGCTTTTGTTGGAATTCTCCAAATTTAATATGGTTTTTTCATCTTCATCTATTAAAAAATGCATATGCAATTCCTTAAAATAGCCCACAAATGTCAATTTCAAAAATTACAAAGCAAACTGCAATACTAACTTAAGTTTTATATAAGTATTACTTCTAAAATCCAGGTTCCATTTTTTTTTTAAAGATCAGATGTTTTTCTTTTCTTTTTAAAAAATATATTGTATTGATTTTTTTACAGAGAGGAGGGGAGAGGGATAGAGAGTTAGAAACACCGATGAGAGAAACATCGATCAGCTGCCTCCTGCACACACCGCACTGGGGACGTGCCCACAACCAAGGTACATGCCCTTGACCAGAATCTAACCTGGGACCCTTGAGTCCACAGGCTGACACTCTATCCACTGAGCCAAACTGGTTAGGGCTCCATTGTTTTATTATTTTTAAAAAATATATTTTATACAGAGGAAGGGAGATGAAGAGGGGTAGAGAGCTAGGAATATCGATGAGAGAGAAACATCGATTCAGCTGCCTCCTGCACACCCCGCACTGGGGATGTGCCCACAACCAAGGTACATGCCCTTGACTGGAATTGAACCTGGGACCCTTCAGTTGGCAGGCCGACGCTCTATCCACTGAGCCAAACTGATCAGGGCCAGGTTCCATTTTTAGATGATTGCATAGATTAGACAAAGTAGCAGAAACTAGTCAAAAATAGGAGGACGAAGCCCTTGTCCATTTGGCTCAGTGGACAGAGCATCGGCCCTCGGACTGAAGGGTCCTGGGTTCGATTCTGGTCAAGGGCATGTACCTTGGTTGCAGGTTCCCAGCCCTGGTCGGGGCATGTACAGGAGACAACCAATTGATGTGTCTCTCTCACATCAATGTTTCTGTCTCTCCTCCTCCCTTCCACTTTCTAAAAATCAATGGAAAAATATCCTTGGGTTGCCCTAGTCGGTTTGGCTCAGGGGATATAGCGTTGGCCTATGGACTGAAGGGTGCCGGGTTGGATTCTGGTCAAGGGCACATGCCAGGTTGCAGGCTCGATCCCCAGTAGGGGGCGTGAAGAAGGCATCCAATCAATGATTCTCTCTCATCATTGATGTTTCTATCTCTCTCCCCCCCTCTCCCTTCCTCTCTGATATCAATAAAAATGTATTTTTAAAAAATCAGATCTTTAAAAAAAAAAAAAGGATGAAAAGGATGCAACAGAACAATAAAAAACCTGAGAATATGCCTGGTCAGTATGGCTCAATGGTTGAGCATCAACCTATGAACCAGGAGGTCAAGGTTCAATTCCTGGTCAGGGTACATGCCCGGGTTGCAGGCTTGATCCTCAGGGTGGGACATGCAGGAGAGAGCCAATGATGACTCTCTCTCATCATTGATGTTTCTATCTCTCTCTCCCTTCCTCTCTGAAATCAATCAAAATATATTTTTAAGAACCAGCAAAAAACTAACAAAAACCTGAGCATACACATGAAGATCTAAAATTAAGTCTCATATAGCTAAGCAATTTCTTACATTTAACCAAAATGGTCAAAAGTAAAGTTAAATTATGTGGCCTAGACTAAAATATATGATGTATAATATGTAAAGGCATGTATGTATCTACACAAATATAGGGTCCCCCAAAAATATATATACACACTGAATAATTATAAAGGCAGTATTTATTAAACTACCTTTCATGCTCAAAGTTGAGCTACCAGCTGTTTAAGTGTGTATACATTTTTTGGGGACACCCTGTATATAGACCAATAGGGTGTTAGAAGTACTGACACATCCAATTCTGTTCTTACCTGTTTTTTCTTCTAGTAACTGTAGCTTCTGCTCTACTTCAGCTCTTACTTTTTCACTCTTTTCCAATTTTTGCAACAGGCTTCCTACATCTACCATTGCACCATTGTAAACAATAAGGCCAACATTTTCTTCCACATCCTTTGATTCCTGTTTTACTGTTGGTGTTGGAAGTAATAACCTGTTTCCTATAATATAAAAGGTACCATATTTTACTTTTTCTTTAACTAATAATACAATTATATAGTGGCACAATTTTAAAATAATACTCGCAAACCTAGCATATCTTCTTGCAGAGCTTCACACTCCTCATGGTTTTCTTCATCTTTTGAGGTATCTGTTAATTTCCGATAAAAGCAAGATTCACGGAGTACTACTTTATTAAGAAGCTTCTTTACCTGTTATATAAGTAAAAAAGTTACAAAGATGAAAATAATTTTTTTACTCCCCTTGAACAAAAACTGTGTTTTCTCAGGTACTCACTCCCAATGAGAGCACTTAATCTTTGAACTATCTTCCATAGAAACTTAAAATCCCAATTATAATTTGAAAAACCTTTTTTAAACTATTATTATTTTTGTTAATCCTCACCTGAGAATATTTTTCCATTGATTTTTAGACAGAGTGGAAGACAGGGGGAGAGACAGAGAGAGAGAGAAACATCAATGTGAAAGAGACACATTGATTGGTTGCCTCCTGCACACACCCCGACCAAAGCTGAGGATCGAGCCTGCAACCAAGGTATACATGTCTTTGACCAGAATCAAACCCAGGACCCTTTAGTTCACAGGGCTGATGCTCTATCCACTAAGCCAAACAGCTAGGGTTGAAAATTTTTTGTTAAAAACAAAAGTCTAATGCTGAAAGAAAAACTAACATAAATTATATGTACAAAGACAGTTATTATAATACTAGTACTAGAGGCCCAGTGCATGTATTTGTGCACCAGTGGGGTCCCTCGGCATGGCCTGCGGGGATTGGGCCGAAATCGGCTCTCTGACATCCCCCAAGGAGTCCTGGATTGCGAGAGGGTGGTTCTCAGGTGATGCACCCTGGAATCGGGCTCCCTGCTCTGATTTCGGGTGCGTCACCCGAGAACCACAGCTGCCAAGTCACCACAGCTCAGCAGCTCCTATGTTAAGCGTCTGCCCACTGGTGGTCAGTGCGCGTCATAGCTACCGGTTGGTCGGTCGAACAGTTGGCTGGTTGCTTAGGCTTTTATGTAGACTAGAGGCCCGGTGCATGGATTTGTGCACATTGAAAGTAAATTAATTAGAAGGTGGCAGGTGGGGTGGGATTGGGCAAGACAGGCTGGACACTCCCTGGAGCCAACCTCTCGCGGTCCCGTGCCAGGGCTCAAAGGGCGTCTGCAGAGTGAGCGGGGTCCCTCCGGCAGGTGGGGTCCCTTGGCCTGGCCTGCAGGGATCGGGCCAAAACCAGCAGCCCGATATCCCTTGAGGGGTCCCAGAGTGCAAGAGGGTACTCTGCAAAGTTGCTGTTCCTCAGCAGCTCCTGCATTGAGCATCTGCCCCTGGTGGTCAGTGCACGTCATTCCTACCAGCCAGTCAGCCGGTCGCTTAGGCTTTTATATATATAGATAGAATGTACAAGGATGTTTATTATAGCATAGTTTGCAATTCTTTCTTTGAAATTTTTAAAAAATTCTTTATAGTTTAAAATATTACATGTGTCTCCTTTTTCCCCCATTGACCTCTCCCTGGCTGTTCCCACCCCCTAGCACATACCCTCACTCACCTACTGTCTGTGTCCATGGGTTCTGCTTATATGCATGCATACAAGTCCTTTGGTTGATCTCTTACCCACCCCCTCCTTCCCTCTTAGTTTGCAATTCTAAAAAATTGAAAGCCAGCCAGCAACTGTGACTAGTTAAAGGCAATTATGCACATCTACATCATGTAATATTAAACAGTCATAAAAAGAATAAAGTGGGACTCTATTTTCATGGTAGAATGCCCATGATAGATTGTTAAATGGAAAAAAAGTTGTCTATCAATATCTATCAAATGATTTCATACATATTGGATGGGAATTAGGAGAGGGGACATTGAACTTTTTAAAAACATATTTTTATTGATTTCAGAGAGGAAGGGAGAGGGAGAGAGAGATAGAAACATCAAGGACAAGAGAAAATTATTGATCGGCTGCCTCCTGCACATCCCCTACTAGGGATCAAGCCTGCAACCCAGGTATGTGCCCTTGACTGGAATCAAACCCCGTACCTTTGACGCCCTATCCACTGAGCCAAACCGGCTAGGGCAACATTTAACTTTTTTATACATTTCATAACTGCTTGACTGTACTACTATATTTAATACATATATACTGTATTGCTTTTATACTTAAAAAATCTAAGAGATAAAAAAAAAGTTACTTAAAAATGCTCTTCATTTTAAATATTCACAAGATTACCTGAGCCCGAGAAAGATGTAGTCCAAGAGTATAAAGTATTTCTTCCAAATCCTTTTCAAGAAGGTAACCACAATGACTTTGATCAAAATAAACAAATGCCATTAACAGATCCCTGTTAACTGTGATCATCTGAGTCTTTTCTTTTTCCTAAAGAGAATATAGAAGACATAGCATATAATTTTTACCCCTGAAAAGTGAGAAATTGAGACTATGTCCATATAATAACAAAAATTGGAAAACACCTTTACCCCATCTTAGCTCAAATAAGTTGATATCTGGTTTATGTGTATGGGAGAAAGGAATAAGATGTACTGGTTATCTGACATAACCACAAATATAAAAATAGCAGAATTTTGCTCTGAGTGGTAATATATAGATATACAAGGACCAATAAACTTCATAACTATGTTATCCTACAGGGGGAGCTCTGCTCAGCCACAAGCCGGGCTGATGGCTGTGAGCGCAGTGGTGTGGTGATGGCGGGAGCCTCTCCCGCCTCCTCCATAGCCTTATCTGCAGTCAGACATCCCCTGAAGGTTCCCAGGTTGCCAGAGGGATGTCTGACTGCCAGTTTAGGCCCAATCCCCCAGGACGCGAGCCTAAACTGGCAGGTGGACATCCCCCGAAGGGTCCTGGACGGTGAGAGGGCTGAGGGGACCCTCCTCGCCCAGTGCACAAATTTTCGTGCATCGGGCCTCTAGTGTTTAGTAATAAGCCTGGATTATGTAAGAAATGGAATTATCACATTATAAAGAACACAGTAAACAATAAATACCTTATCTTTAGAGGGTCTCTCCTTGCAGTACCTGTTGATATCTCTTTTGTCATCTCGTTTGTTTATTTCTTCCTCATCCCGATCTGTAAATTAAATACAAGAGTAGCAACAAACTCAATACAGACTTCAACTACAACAGAGACAAAAAATACTTTTCTATTACTAATCAGTTTTCAAATGACACATTAGCAAATGGGATATATTATAGAATTATACCCCTGAAACCTATATCTTATTAACCAATGTAACTCCAATAAATTAAAAAAGAAAGAAAGAAAGAAAAAAAAGACATTTTAGCAAAGAAACACATAAATAAAAATAGTTTGGATTTTGTAAGAAACAATTAAAAACAATAAAAGAATCTTATAAACTGACTTGTGCAAAGAAAAGACTGCCTTTATTTAATCAGATAAAAGAAACATTCTATAAATATCTGGATGGCACAATTTTAAAAAACCTGAATTTTATACACAAAATTGAAAATAACAAATTTAAACAAAACACAGAGCCAAGGATATTTTCTAAAAGCTAAAAGGAGTAATACTTTCAACAATAAATAATTTAAATTAAAAAAATAAAAGCTAAAAGGAGCCCGGCTTGTGTGGCACAGTGGTTGAGTACTGACCTATGAACTATGAGGTCACAGTTTGATTCCCGGTCAGGGCACATGCCATGCCTGGTTGCAGGCTTGACCCCCAGTGTGGGGCATGCAGGAGGCAGCCCTCTCATCACTGATGTTTCTATCTCTCTCTTCGTCCCTCCCTCTCCCTTCCTCTCTGAAATCAATAAAAATATATTTTTTAAAAAGTTAAATTGTATACTTAAAATGAGTGAGTTTTGTGGTATATATTGGCAAGCTCAAACTGTTATTAAAAAACCTAGAAAATTGACAGTGGAACTTTACAGGAACTTTATGGCTGGCATCTATGACTGGTTAGGTAATCTATTGTAAAGTATTTTGAGTATCATTCCTATTGGTAAAAGTTTGATTTAAAACTTGGGTGATATCTTTCAACCTGGTTGCAGCCATCAGGTAAGCCAAGAAGAGCACTTACAAGTACATCCAGGAAGAAGCAGTCTGATATAATGCGCTTTCTTCTCAGGGTGCACTGATGGCGGTACTGCCAGCTCTCTGTTCTCCACCTGGCCTCATAAAGCTGGGATACAAGGCCATGCAAGGTCATGTCATAGATCAGATTCATGAGCACAGTGGTGGACGCAAACGCTCAAGTCCTAAGGGTGCAATCTAGGGCAAGACTGTCCATCATATCATGGTGGTAACCAGCTAAAATCTGCTGGAAGCCTTCAGTCTGCTTCTGAGGAAGAAGCTGGGTGGCACTGTGGGGCCCTGAGAGTCTTGAATTCTAACTGGTTTGGTGAAGTTCAATGCACAGATTTGTTGAGGTTACCCTCATTGATCCATTCCATAAAGCCATCAGACATCCTGACACCCAATGGGTCACCAAGCTGTCCGCAAGCACCACTATTGGTGGTTCTTGTTGTGCAGTTTGGAGAAGGTGCAATACTCTCCAACTCCACTGTTACCACTAATATATGTTTGCAAAATTTTTACCTAATAAACAATTAGGTAAAAAAAAAACAACAAAAAACAGCAAAAAAAAAAACTTGGATGTATAATAGTCTTCATAATATTTGAAAAATGCAAAAATCAGCCCTAGCCAGTTTGGCTCAGTGGATAGAGCGTCAGCCTGTGGACTTAAGGGTCCCAGGTTTGATTCTGGTCAAGGGCACATGCCTGGGTTGTGGGCTCGGTCCCCAGTAGGGGGTGTGCAGGAGGCAGCTGATTGATGATTCTCTCTCATCACTGATGTTTCTCTCTCTCTCTCCTTCTCCCTTCCTCTTTGAAATCAATAAAAATATATATATATAAAAGAAAAATGCAAAAATCAGTTTTCTTTTTTTAAATATATTTAAGTCTCTCACCTAAAAATAAAATTACTTAATATAAAGATTTTTTCACTAAAGAATAGTTTGTATTCTAAAAAATATTAAAATTATAGATTTCAAAGATAAAGTTACTAAACAACAAATATATTTTTTATACTAAGATGAGTTTTTATTGTTGACAGTATCACAATGTCTCCCATTGTCCCACACATTGGCCTGCCTCCATTCAGCCCCTATCCCACTCCACACCTTCACCACACTATTGTTTGTATCTACGGACTACATATAAGTATATTTTCTTTTTAAAAAATAATATATTTTTATTGATTTCAGAGAGGAAGGGAGAGATAGAATCATCAATGATGAGAGAGAATCACTGATCTGAGAATCACTAATCGGCTGCCTCCTGCATGCCCCCTTCTGGGGATCTAGCTCGCAACCTGAGCATGTGCCCTTGACTGAAATCGAACCTAGGACCCTTCAGTCCACAGGCCGATACTCTATCCACTGAACCAAACCATCCAGGGCTGTACATACGTTCTTTAGAAATAAATTTGAATCATACCATCTTCTTCATCCTCAGCTTCTTCTGCTTCCATTGGATCATATTCATCTTGATTATTATCTTCTTCAGTTTCATCATCATCTTTAGAATCATCTTTTCTTTTATCTTCTTTCTGTAATTTAAAATACCTTAAAATTAATATGCAAAACATCTTACCAAATATCGACTTAGAACAAACAAAAAAATTAAATCCACTAAACTTACTTGAGGTAGAATCACATTAAATATTTATTACAATAATACACTTTAAGAATTAACTGTCATTCACAATATATGTAAATCAAATCATGCTGTCTGGCTTAAACAAAAAGAATAAACTATAAAACTAGTTACAGATGTTTATATAGGCTTAAGTCAAAGACTTAAATTTTGAATACACTAAAACGTTTGTTTTGCCTTTATGTTTCACTATTCTGATGAAACTCATCATTATTTGTTATATTCTAGAGATTAATTGGAAAACTTCTAAATTAGGTTTGGTGTCAGAGAAATTATTACAGACCTTCTTTTCATCTCTATCTTCTTTCTTATCTTTATCATCCCCCAATTTTCTTAGTTTGGGTTTTGGCTCATCAATTTCATCATCTCTTTCTTCTTTTTTATCTTTTTTCTCATCTCTTTTGCTTTTCTTTTCCTTTTCTTTTTTGTCCTCTTTCTCAGGAAGAGATAATAATGATCTGTATATTCTGACACCAAAATCTCTTTGAAGCATTTCATTGAAAAGTTCTGCAAATAATGAAACCTATAAAAAGATACCAACAGCAATCCAGACAACTTTAATAGAAATACTGAAAAAAATCCAGTACAGTCAGTAATTTGTCAAATAACTTGCAATATCTAACAATTAATGTGCACTAAAAACAGTTATAATAATTGATGTCAATGGTGTTGAGAAGCCTCAAAATCCTCAAAAATTCTTCTGAAGATATAAATACTATGTTTAGTATCCTTTTGGTCAAATATTATTTTTAAAAAACAAAAGTATGCTATAGAAAATCAGGAGTAGAAAAAAAAGAATCTCTACTACCTTATACAATTAATCTTCATGATAAATGTACTTTATTCATTTACCCAAGTTTTTTTTTTTTTAAAATATATTTTATTGATTTTTTACAGAGAGGAAGGGAAAGAGACAGAGAGTCGGAAACATCGATGAGAGAGAAAGATCGATCAGCTGCCTCCTGCACATCTCCCACTGGGGATGTGCCCGCAACCAAGGTATATGCCCTTGACCGGAATCGAACCTGGGACCCTTCAGTCCACAGGCCGACGCTCTATCCACTGAACCAAACCGGTTTCGGCTGTTTTGTTTTTTTAATGAAATGCCTACTGTGTACCAGGAACTGTTCCAGGCACTGGGGATATAGTGTGAAGAAAGTAGATAAGCATGGCCAGTGTGGCTCAGTGGTTGAGTATGAACCCATGAACCAAGAGGTCACCAGTTCAATTCCCAGTCAGGGCACATGCCCAGGTTTTGAGCTCAATCTCCAGTATTGGTTTACAGGGGGCAGCCACTGGATGATGTTTCTCTCTCATCAATATTTCTATCTCTCTATCCCTCTCCCTTCCTCTCTTTCTAAAAATCAATAAAAACATTTTATTTTATTTATTTATTTTTTAAAATATATTTTATTGATTTTTTTACAGAGAGGAAGAGAGAGGGATAGAGAGTTAGAAATTAGAAACATCAATGAGAGAGAAACATCGATCAGCTGCCTCCCGCACACTCCCTACTGGGGATGTGCCTGCAACCAAGGTACATGCCCTTGACCGGAATCGAACCTGGGACCCTTCAGTCCGCAGGCCGACGCTCTATCCACCAAGCCAAACCAGCCAGGGCAACATATTATTTCTTAAGAAAGCAGATAAAAATCCCAACTCACATGAGCTAACAACACAGTAAGAGAAAGTGCAGAATAATGAAATTAACATCAAATTATAAGGAAACAAGCAAGATAAAAGCAGAGAGTAACAAGACTATAATCAGAGAAGGCCTCTCTGATCAGCGGACATTCTAAAAAGTGTCTTGAAGGTGACAGGGGAACGCCATAGATAGATAGACACTAGAAGAGCATTCCAGGTAAGGGAAACCAATTCAAAATTCTGAGTAGGAAGCATGCATTATTATTTGAGAACACATAGGTAATGAACTTTAGCATACTCAGGAACCTAAAATTATATACTAAATTTCTTATGTAAATATATCTAAAGTTAATTGCTTTCAACAAATTAATTTGAAATGCTAAATATGTAATCTTTGGCAATATATTCAGTATATTTGGTAAAACAGTTTAATCTATTTTCCTGATCATAAAGGATAATACAATGTATTAAAATTGTAATTGATCTTATATTTAAATCATGCTCAGTCATTATACATTTTTAATAAAAATAACTCTATTATTAGTAAAATGACCATTAAAGATGTTTAAAATTCTACTTTCTCTTAACCATTAAACAAAAATCTCCCTTTGGGTAAGTAAATAGCAAGAGGCATATCTTTTCCTTAAAGTTTTCTATTACACAGAGATAAAAAGCAGTATTAAAATGTGCTAGTTTAGTACAGAACAGTAACTAGAAGAGCAGAATTCTGCATATCTTTTCATCTACAAGCACTGAAAGACATACATCTACCATTAATATTAAATCAGCTAAATATTTATAATTTTAATGATAAATGGTTTTTCTTATAGAATAATTTCTTTTAAATTAATATATCAAAATGACTTCTTCATTCTAATAATAGGTTAAAAGGAAACTAACCAGGAGGATATGTTAGGTGGGGAGGAAAAAGAAAGGACCATTTTGTTAGCAAAGGGCTGTTTCACAAATTACTTTGTTTCCACCAGAGTAGCATTAATTTGGGAGCCTCTTACAGCATTAGTTAGATATACAGTACACACTTTATTTACTTTTGCACCATAAATTTTATTCCTGATGCAGGACAGATTCCTTCCATTCCCCCAAATGAATCACATGCTGCCCGGGAAATCTAGGAGATTCTCCCACCATCTCTGGGGAAGGAGTAAGAAAGGCATGTGCTGGGGACCAGGAACACTGCAGTTCCCCAGACAACTTATCTTCCCCTTCTCACTGAGGATAGCTGCTCCCCACTAATTAGTCTTCTCACCTACTCATCCCTTTTTAAAAAAGCACCTTCACTATTGAAAAACAATAAACATCTTAAGTATGAAGGAGGGGTCCCGGGCTGGGACACCAGGACAAGGATCACCAATGGAAGAGGAAAGGGGGGTAGAGGAGGAGTCATCACTGTTTCTGCTGCAGGGTCTCCTTCCTCGCTACATTCTGTAGTAACTGCATGTCCACCTCATGTGCGGGCAATTGCACATAGCGGACCACTGAGCCCCGGATGAAGCAGTTCTTCACCGATAATATGTGAGGGTATTTCTCAGAGTCTCTGACACTGATGTCGGTTAGTTTGATGTTGAGATACTGATCCACAGAATGGAGGATCTCACAGATGCTCAGGTCATTTCTGAGTTCCACGACCACATCCTTGCCCACAAGGGACTTGAAAAATAGAAGAGGAGGGCTGCGGGCCAGACCTGGAAAGCGAGGTCCTGATGCCGTGGGCCAGAGGCCAGGTGGGAACCAGAGTGCGAGCCAGAGCATGGGACAGCGTGGGGCGGGGTGTGGCGTGGCAGGGAGCGCCTCGGGGAGCTTACAGTGCAGAAGGGGGCTACAGTACACACTTTATAAGCAGTAGGTAATATCAAATATTTTTTCCCTTATTTCTTGAATGACTACTAAATGGTGAATACTACTATGAGTTAAATTTATGGCAATTGGTGACAAAAATATCAGATAGATAACATTTAAGGATATTAGCTTACTGGAATTATTAATGTATCAAAAATTATAAATATTTAAATATCTGTAACATTTTATATTAAGACCAATATGCATGCATTTCATGTTTTCTAACTACCTCAGTAATCTATATGTGCTTGCAAATGTCTCCAGTTTAAGCATTTTACTTCATTTTCATCTAACCATTTGGTGGACAATGACTTCTTGGGTCAAATAAGTATGAATGATTTTTCCAATGCAATATATAAACTAAAACAAGGTGAGATATGTTGGTAAGACACAATAATTGAACATGATTATTATTTTTACAGGCTATTAAAAATTTAATATTTTCAGATACTTTATATTGTTTTATTCAAAGAATAAAACCATCATTTGCTTAGGGATAAACATCTTCAATTGTTTTAAAAAATGATAAGCTGTATGTTGTAAAGCTGCTCTAAAATAATGGTACAAAGAAATAGATTCATGTTAAAAAGATGAACCTCAATTAGTATATCTTACACCTCAATCAATCACAAATTAAATTTTCAATGCCATTAATTAGTATTACAATTCTAGAGTAAGTAATAAAGCATTGCCTCATTTCCAAGAGAGGCAATTAGATATTATGTATCACGTACCTCTGATATCCTGAGGAAACATACCACTACCTTATGAAGTAGTCTTAGGAAAAAAAGAAATTGAACCTGACTTAAGATCATCAATTTACAGGAAGTACAAAGGCCAGAACAAACATTTAAAATATGCCATAGGAATGCAATCAGCAAAAGTGGGTCTGTGAAAAATCACCTGGTTTTATTTCTCCCCCAAAATAACAAATTGCAAGGAAAAAAAACAAAAAACAGAATAAAAAAGGACCTTGAAATTTAAGATATATTACCCAAATTGTGTGGCTCTCATTTGGATCCCAATTCAAACTTAAATCAGTACCTCAAATGAATGTTCTTTATTATCTTCTAATCTGTAGTCCAAAAGTACGCTCAGAGACATGATGCTACAATCAAACTTGCCACTTTTTGCAGCCCAATTTGGATGTACAATAATGGCTGGTTCATCAGGCAAAATATATCTTCTTTCCCGACGCTGGCGTTCCATTTCCTCTTGACGTTTTCTTTCTTCTTCCTAAGTATTTGAAATTTTAAGTAAAGGTTAAATTTCCGTGTACAATATGTACATACAGTTGACCCTTGAACAATATGATATGAATTGCACAGGTGCACTCATTTGTTAATTTTTTTCAATACCTATAATGTTTTTATCCCTGGCTGAGAGTCTGAGGATGTGGAAGGCCAACTGTATGCACTGATCTAAGACATTTTATTTAGAAGACTTGAGTACCCATGGATTTTGGTATCCACAGTGGTTCCTGGAACTAATCCCCAAAATATATCAAGGGCAACAAGCTTTTAGGGAGTCAAAAATTATATAAAGATTTTTTAAAATCGATTTTTAGAGAGGAAGGGAGGGAGAGAAGGAAAGGGAGAGAGGGAAAGAGGGAGAGAGAAAAACATCGATTTGCTGTTCCATTTATTCATGTATTCATTGGCTGCTTCTTTTATGTACCTTGATGGGAGAATGAACCCACAACCTTGGCTACTAGGACAACCCTCTAACCAACTGAGCTACAGCCAGGACTCTGAACACAGATTTTTGACTGAGCAGGAGCTGGTGCCCCTAGACCAGCCGTGGGCAAACTTCGGCCCAAGGGCCGGATCCGGCCCACTTGAAATGAATAAAACAAACAAACAAAAAGACCGTACCCTTTTATGTAATGATGTTTACTTTGAATTTATATTAGTTCACACAAACACTCCATCCATGCTTTTGTTCCGGCCCTCCGGTCCAGTTTAAGAACCCATTGTGGCCCTTGAGTCAAAAAGTTTGCCCACCCCTGGTAGAACATTCTAGCCCTATAAACCTACAAAGCTGATTTATCAGGGCACTCTTCCAGTACAGGGCCCCACACTGAGGAGAAACTTCTGGGAGTAGAATCAATACTGAGCCAGAGAGGGACAACAGAGACCTGGGAAGAGAAGGTCCGGTGTGGCTCAGTTAGTGGGGCCTTGTCCTGTGCACCAAAAGGTTGTTGGTTTGATTCCCAGTTTGGGCACATGCACGGTTTCAGGCTCCATCCCAGGTAAGGGGCATGCAGGAGACAGCCGATTGATGTTTCGCTTGAACATTGATGTTTATGTCTCTCTCTCTCCCTCCCTCCATCCTACCCCACCCTTCCTCTCTGTAAATCAATTTAAAAAATCTTAAAAAAGAAAAACTGACAGGGCAATAGAGAAATCTCAGAAAGGAAGCCATCATATTGCTTGACAGAATAAGAAAACAACAGAACATAGAGCTCCGTGAAGTTAGAAAAGCTATCTGAAGCAACCTCCTTCTATTCAAATTTTAAGTAAATTAAATTCACATAAATAAGTGCAACGGAAGGTCAATTCCATACAAAGTTACTATTTTTTTTTTAAAGGAGCAGAATTAGATCCCTACAGGCAATGAAAGTAGGCCAAAAAGACATTAAGAAACTATTAACAAGGCATGAAAGAACAACAAGAATTTTTAAAGTAAAAAATAAGGTGCTAACATTAAAGAAACAATTAGAAAAAAAAGTTTCAGAAATTTAAGAATAAAACCAGAAGAAACATAAAAGCAAATAAATTCAAGAAATAATGCCTTAAGATAACAGAAAAAGGAACTTACTTTTTCACAGCAGTATTATTCACAATAGCTGAGAGATGAAAACAATCCCCAATACCCATAAACAGATGAATAATAAACAAAATGTGGTATACGAGTATATACAGACCATGCAACATTATTCAGCCTTAAAAAAGAAATGAAGTTCTGATACATGCTACAACATTGAAAACATTATGCTGAGAAAAGTCAGACACAAAAGGACATCTACTAAACAATTCCACTTACATGAAGTATCTAATACAGGCAAATTCATAGTAATAGAAAGCACAATAGAGGTTCTAAGGCAGCAGTTCTCAATCTGTGGGTCGCAACCCCCTTGGGGGTCGAACGACCCTTTCACAGGAGTGGCCTAACCATCGAAAAACACATCTATAATTACATATTGTTTTTGTGATTAATCACTATGCTTTAATTATGTTCAATTTGTAACAATGAAAATACATCCTGCATATCAGATATTTACATTACGATTCATAACAGTAGCAAAATTACAGTTATGAAGTAGCAACGAAAATAATTTTATGGTTGGGGGTCACCACAACATGAGGAACTGTATTAAAGGGTCGCGGCATTAGGAAGGTTGAGAACCACTGTTCTAAGGGATTGGGGGAGAGAGGTTGGAGAGTTAATATTGTTTGGGATAATGATTAAGTTTCTGGAAATGTAGAGTGGTGACGGTTGCACTTAATGCCACTGAACTATACACTAAAAAATGGTATAAGATAATTTTTATTTATGTATATTTTATCACACACAAAAAAGTTTGTTAAAGAGAAACTTTCCTGGAAAGTCAGAAATTACATATTAAAAGAGCACACCATGCCCTAGCTGGTTTGCTCAGTGGATAGAGCGGTGGCCTGTGGACTGAAGGGTCCCAGGTTCGATTCTGGTCAAGGGCACATGCCCGGGGTTGCAGGCTCAATCCCCAGGAGAGGACATGCAGGAGGCAGCCAATCGGTGACTCCCTCTAATCGTTGATGTTTCTAACTCTCTCTCCCTCTGCCTTCCTCTCTGAAATCAATAAAAACATAGTATTTTTTAAAAAAGAGCACACCAAGCATATGAATAGATTAACCCAGAATGACCAATATCTAACTGCATTTCTAATTAAATGAAAAATTTGTACATCTAGGAAAAATAGCAAGTGATTGCATCAGAAAGCAATCATTACTTTTTGAAAGCAAAACTTTCTCAAAAAGTGTATCAAGGAAAATAAATGTGAGCCAAAGATTTTATATTCAGCCCTAGCTGGTTTGGCTGAGTGGATAGAGCGTCAGCCTTCGGACTGAAGGGTCCCAGGTTTGATTCCAGTCAAGGGCACATGCCTGGGTTGTGGGTTCGGTCCCCAGTAGGGGGTTCTGCAGGAGGCAGCCAATCGATGACTCTCTCATCATTGATGTTTCTATCTCTCTCCTCTCCCTTCCTCTCTGAAATCAATAAAGATATATTTTTAAAAATTATTTTTTAATTAAAAATAATTAATATTCTGCTGAAGCCGGTTTGGCTCAGTGGATAGAGTGTCGGCCTGCTGACTGAAGGGTCCCGGGTTCGATTCTGGTCAAGGGCATGTACCTGGGTTTCGGGCACATCCCCAGTGGGAGATGTGCGGGAGGCAGCTTATCGATGTTTCTCTCTCATCCATGTTTCTGGCTCTCTATCTCTCTCCCTTCCTCTCTGTAAAAAATCAATAAAATATATTTTAAAAAAAAAATAATAATAATAATAATTAATATTCAGCAAAACTGATTTTCAAGCAGAAAGGGTATAGTCTAACTGTTATCAACATACAAGGACTTAAATAATAGTACCATGAGCTCTGAGGAATCTAAGAGATGAACTTCAGAGACCATGATAAATGGACTTGTGGTGAGCATCAGATATTTACTTGAAGAACCAAGATTAAATTAGTATTAAAAGACAGTATGTAATGCTGCATGCTAGAGCAATGTATTTTTAGCACAACATAAAAACAATAAGAAAATAGGACAGAAAATGCAAAAATATTTTCAAACTAACTTTGGCAAGAATATTGATGGTGGTACAATTAGTATTGTGTGTCTGAACATATTCCCATCCACTGGCAAAAAAAAGGGACAATGTGAGCTTCAATAAGAATAAGAACTCTCTGGTGAGCATTATGCTAAGCGAAATAAACCAATCAGAGAAAGATAAATATCACATGATCTTACTCATTTGTGGAATATAATGAACAACATAAACTGATGAACAAAAATAGATACAGAGACAGAAGCATCAAACAGATCGTCAAACCTCAGATGGAAGGTGAGGGTGGTGGTGGGGGAGGTAAGAGATCAACCAAAGGACATGTATTCATGCATATAAACATAACCAATGGACACAGACATAAGGGGGGTGAGGGCATGTGCTGGGAGGTGGGAATGGCTGGGGAGAGGTCAATGGGGGGAAAAAGGAGACATATTAATACTTCAATCAATAAAGAATAAAAAAATAAAAGAATAAGAACTCTCAACAATAAAGGTTAAAAAAATAAGAAATACAGACTTGAAACCCATTCGAATACGATTAAATTCATAATTATATTAAAAACAAACAAACACATAACCATCTGAAGATGACAGGGAACCTAATTCATTATCTTGAAAACTGGATAAAAAGACTCAAACACCGATTCTGCCTTCTACACAGGCCCTTTGTAAACCCAGATTTCGCATCCCTATATTTAATAGTGAATCAAAATATTTGGGGGAGGAGTAGAGTGAAAAAAAAAATCCCAGACTTCTAAAAAGCAACACTGAAAATTTCCATATGCCAAGACTATGCTGAATTCACTCAAATGAAGTGATGTATAGGCATACCCTACTGTAATCTATTTGCAAATACAGGTTGTATGCAAATACTGTCATTTTATATAAGAGACTTGAGCATCCTCAGATTTTGGTATCCATGGGGGTCGTGGAACCAATCCTCCGGGGATACTGAAAGAAGACTGTATTTGAATTAAAAAACTATACCACCAGGAAATCAAATAGATAAGATGAATACGTGAAAATAAAAAAAAAACAATTATAATATCACCATTTTCACCTGAAACCTTCCTGTCTTGAACAGTTCAATTCTAAAGCAATTCCTCCAGGCAAAGTAGAAGTCTACAAAAGGAATGGAGGCAGGCAGGCCAGGAGAGCTACAATGACCAGGGCAGATGAGCTGCTCAGTTACCAACAATAAAACCCAAATGGAGCCAAGAATGCATCCAAACAGTGAAACAACATAGGGTAGGAAGTCAGACCAAAGTGGAGAAAGGTAACAAGTATATTTTAAGTGATTTAGTATATACCTCTTTATCATCTTCAGATTTCCTATCATCCTCCTCTTCATCTTCTTTTTCAGATTTCTCTAATTCCTTTTGTTCTTCTTTTTGCTCTTCTACTTTAAGTTGCTTTGTCAATCGGGCTATTAACTGGGATTTTAACCCTTTGGAGCTAAGGGTTCGACTTTCTAATTCTTTTCGAAGATCATTTACCTAAATGTACAGAGTATAAAAATACAGGAAAAGAAAACAGGATATTGAAATAGAGAATAAACTGTGCGATTATCACCTAGTCTGATTTTTTAAAACTTTAGTGAAAGGGTTACTTATACAGCTCATAAAAGGTTTGTAAAAATGCAAACTGACTAGAACATTTTTGAAAAATAACTTATAACATACATTAAGATGCTTAAAAATAGTTAATGTCTCTGACCCAGCAATTCTAATTTCTGGGAATTCACTCTAAAGAAATAACCTAGACACATAAAAAGAACCAACTTTATACATTCCTTTTCAGAGTCTCTTCCTCCAAAAGAGTCAAGGATCTAAATATCCAATAAAAGGGTAATACTTAAGAAAAAACAGTAAATCAGCTAGATAAAACAGCACACATTTAAAATTAATTACATGGGAAACACTAATATTAATTGAAAAGGATGAGATAGCAACTTTTTATATAACATGATTAGAAGCAACCAATCAATCACAAGCTTATACCCAGAAAAAAAGAATGGCAAAAAATACAACAAAATTTTAAGAGTGGTTATATTTGAATGATAGGCTCAAATAATTTTTTCCTTCTATTTTTCATGTATGCATCAATTTTTAAAACAAGCATGCATTACATTTATAATGAAAATAAACGTAAGTTTTAAAATAAGAAACTTAAGCCCAGCCGATGTGGCTCACTGGTTGAATGTCAACCTATGAACCAGGAGGTCACGGTTCGATTATGGGTCAGGGCACATGCCCAGGTTGTGGGCTCAATCCCCAGTGTGAGGCATGTAGGAGGCAGCCGATCAATGATTCTCTCTCATAATATATATATATACCAGAAGCCCGGTACACAAAAATTTGTGCACTCAGGGCGGTCCCTCAGCCCGGCCTGTGCACTCTCGCAGTCTGGGACCCCTCGGGGGATGTCCACTTGCTGGCTTAGGCCCACGCCCCGGGGGACTGGGCCTCAGCTGGCAGTCAGACATCCCTCTGGCAGCCCAGGAGCCCTCGGGGGATGTCCACTTGCCAACGGGGAGCAGGCCTAAGCTGCAGTCAGACATCCTTAGTGCTGCTGAGGAGGCGGGAGAGGCTCCCTCCATCACCACTGTGCTGGCAGCCTTCAGCCTGGCTTGTGGCTGAGCAGAGCTCCCCTGTAGGAATGCACTGACTACCAGGGGGCAGCTCTTGCATTGAGCATCTGCCCCATGGTGATCAGTGTGTCATAGTGACCAGTCATTCCCAGTCGTTCTGCTGTTAGGGTCAATTTGCATATTACCCTTTTATTATATAGGATAGAGGCCTGGTGCATGGGTGGGGGCCGACTGGTTTGACCTGAAGGCTGTCCTGGATCAGGGTCCCCACTGGGGTGCCTGGCCAGCCTGGGTGAGGGGATGATGGCTGTTTGCAGGCTGGTCAAGCCCCCAGTGGAGACCCTCACCCCATGGGGGTTTGACCAGCCTGGGTGAGGGGCTGAGGGCTGTTTTCAGGCTGGCCACAGCCCCTTCAGGGTGGGGGTACCCACTGGAGTGTCTGGTCAGCCTGGGTGAGGGGCTGATGGCCGTTTTCAGGCTGGCCATGGCCGTGGGCTGGAAGCATGTATCTGGGATTTATTTATCTTCTATAATTGAAACTTTGTAGCCTTGAATGGAGCTCAGGACTGGCAGGGCAGGCGGGAAGCTTGGCTTCCTCCATTGCCGGGGGCAACCCAAGCCTCCTGCTTGCTCCAGCTCTGTGGCTGCTGGCATCTGTTGGGTTAATTTGCATATTCACTCCTGATTGGCTTTGTGGGCATGGCTGGTGGGTGTAGCGAGGTACGGTCAATTTGCACATTTCTCTTTTATTAGATGGACTTTTAAAAAATACATATTTAAATATATATATCTATATATATATATATCTATATATATATAGATATATAGATATATATATATTTTTTTTTAAGAAACTTAATAGCAAAGCCATTAGTTTGACAAAAAGTCCTAGGATTCAGGCTTAATCTATTTGCCTATAGTTTCTGTATCTATAGGACTCTATGTGAAGCCTGATGTTGATGACAACTTGAAGTAGTGCAAGAATAACAAACATTCTTATGAATGTAACTGGTAACTAGATTCGATTGCTGGCACCAGTTGGGGCGCATGTGGGAGGCACCAATCAATGTGTCTCTCTCCCCCCCTCCCTTCCACTCTCTAAATCAGTGGAAAGATATCTTCAGGGAAGCATTAACAACAACAACAAAAAGCAATGTGGGTTAAAAAGCTAGTTTCATGACAAAGAAGAAACACTTTTTTTTATTTTTGCTGAGAAGAGAATCAGTTTTTATGTGTTAAATAACAAACTGCAAAAGCAACTACCTCTTTCAAAGTTACCTTCATTGTCTTTGGGTCAAGTTTAGACCAATGGGTAGGAGTAGAAATTTCTTTAGCTTCACCATCGTCCTTCTCTTCTTCATCCTGATATACAAAGTTAAGAACCTAATTATTATTCTGAAACCTTAAAATAAAGGTAATTTATTTTTAAAAGTCTGTTGCTGATCTGTGCAAGGTCACAAATGTTTCAGATTGTCTTCTCCTAAAGTTATTTAGGCAAATCCACGTACATACATTCTACCACTTTTAATTGATCACAAAGACACTCATCAGCCAATCAAAGCCAGATCTGTGAAACACAAAAGGGTGATAAATTACAACACAAAGGATATCAGGGATGCACAAACACTGCCGGTCTCCACTAACCACACAGTGTGTGATCTTGCCCCAATTTTCAAACCACCCGAAGTTAAGGTTGATTTAGCCAGACCTTTCAAATGTACCAAAGATGATGCCACATAGCCTGAAATTTCAAATCTCTCAGACTTGTGGTTGTCCAATTTCAAATATCCATGATTAGAACTGATGACCGTGAAAGAGAAAATTTTTTAAATTTTAGAAAATGGCAAAATGTTTAAAATGGCTTAATACTGAATCTTGCTCAACAACTGGTCCCAGATTCCAGCAATTAGACCTATGATAAAAACAAAATTCTGTGCAATTTAAGCACAACTTATTTCCTTTGAGGTCTCAGAACTCTTAAAGTTAGCATAACAGACAGATTTTTAAAAAGGAAAGAACATACAACTATACTGCTGAAAGCTGGATTACCAGTCGCTGTTACCAGTTATGTTCCTCCATGTGTGTTTGTTATGTAGTGTGTGGTGTGCTTTGTGCCTGTGTTCCTGTGCCTGTGAGAAGCGGAAATAGAAAAAGGGATTAGCGTTCAGTGCCTGTTCTCCATCAGCCTCCTTGCGTTCACCCTGAAGCTTCTCCACCAGCTGCTGCTTGTATCCTCGGGAGAGGGTTTCCCACTCTGAGCGGGTGGGAAGGCAATGCCAAACATCCGGGAAAAATAAAACCACTGTCTCCACATGAGCTGGAACTGTACGCCCCTTGTGGGTCTCCTCAGGGCGATGGTAGCGAATCTCTGCAAAACGGTACCTGTTGCAAGGGAAGAAGCATGTTGGAAAAAAAATTCTAAAATACATTTTAAAGACCCTAGTTCACTTGTAGCACATCAAGTAAAGAAATTTTGCTGCAAGAACTTGCGGTTGGTCTAAAGAAAAAAAAAATTATAGAAGCCATAGTTCCTCTTTTGGTACATTTGTACAATATTTATAGTTAAAAGAAGAATATATTCCCCAACGCATTTTCATGTTTGATTACAGAGCTACGCATATTTTAGGGAATACCTGAAGAAGCTGGATAGCTGTTCAGATTTCATGTGCTAAAAAAAAAAATTCTCAATTAAGTCACAAGAAATATACTAAAATACACAGGACAAATAAGCCTCAAGAGAAAATATGGCTGAACAAAAATAATCAGCAACTACATCATCTTATAACAAAAGAATTATAATGAAATGAAGTTCTCTCTTGACGATCTTCTCCAGCTATGCATGAAATGAAAAATATTTTCAACATACAATGAAACTTCCGAAGTACAGCATAACAAAGCATTTAAATTTTCAGTTTATTTTGATTAGTTCTTAAATCTCCCTCCCCCCCCAACATTTTTGGCACCAAATAAACTTTTGATACAAATGGGGATTTTTCCTTTGAGGTTACCTGCATGATCAAGGTTGCTAAAATTAGGGGAGGGAGTGTAGGCTGATAGACAAGATCATCTACATAAACTATTAGAAAAATATTTCTAATCAAAAAATGAATTGGTACTTACCATTGTGTGCACACACTTAGATCAATGCCTGTCAGAGCCTTACAACAACGAATAGCAGTCTTAATCAACACAGAGGGATCTTTTTCTGGGTCTGGTCCATCCAACGAAGGAGACCAGTGGCCTCCAATGGCCATGGCTTCATCCTTGCCTTTCATGCCCACTAAAAACTAATTCAAAACAAAGAATCATCTACATATATTATGCAACTTATAAAATTACACATAAAATACTTGAAAAGGAAAGGTACAAACCTTTCCAATATCATTTTTACTACCTCTGGTATCTGTCAGTCAAGGAAGAGTTCAGTTCATTGTGTTCCACACTGCATTTCAGCAATGGAATAGGATTTACACATCATAACTCATCCTTCTAAAACATTTCTTCAGATAAAGAGTTCTTTTAAAGAAACAAGCTATAATTCATACTTTAAAAGCACCCAAAGATACACTAAATCATTATCATTAAGATTTATCTATACTACAAATATACATCAAAATCACAGCTGAAGTAGTGACATAATGAATAAGATATAGCCATAATCTGCAGTGAGAAAAACATCAACATCATTACAGTCTGAATACCTTAATATTAAAATTATTATTAAACTCATCAACAAGATTAAATAGATAGTTTTTTAAATTTTATATATAGTACACACACACACACACACACACACACACACACACATTTAGAACCAAGCAAAGCAAATATACATCTAAAGTTATGTTTCATTTTACCTTAACAAGTCTAGCAGGATGTTGAAATCCATCTCGAAGTTCTTGTGGGTCTTCAGCTAGAGCACAGGACTTATGATACAAATCTTCCATACTAGGGCTGGCCATCAGCATTACCTATTATAGTCAAATAATTCAATCCTGTCAAAAGTCTATGTAAAGAAAATAAGAAGCACTACGTATTATCCTTAAATATTAGATACCCAAATTTTTAAATAAAAATGTAAAGTAAAATGCTACAGCACCCAGAAGGTGTGACTCAGTGGGTGAGCATTGACCTATGAACCAGGAGGTCACATATCGATTCCCGGTCAGGAAACATGCGCAGGTTGTGGGCTTGGACCCCCGTAGGAGGTGTGCAAAAGGCAGCCCATCAGTGATACTCATCACTGATGTTTCTACCTCTCTCTACCTCTCCCTTCCTCATTGAAGTCAATAAAAATATATTTAAAAAAATTGATACCTTATAACTATACAGTTTTAACATTTCAAGGCATTCTTTTTGATGTTTTAAAACATCAGAAAACTACTGATCATAGCAATATACTAAAAGTTACCCTGCAGACTAACATATAATACATTCACCCACCATTATGTTTTATCTGGCCTAGTCAAAGTCATAGAACATTCCAAAAATCTCATTACATCAACTTCATCTTCACATTTTTATGTGGTTCAAAGTGTTAAAATATAACCATAATTTTACAGTTTAAGAGGTAAGGTAAAGAGAGGTCAAATTAAATTACTTAAAACAAACAAACAAAACAGAATAGCAGACAAGAAAACGTAGGAATTCAAGGTCTTACACCTAATAACCACTTTCTGAAAATTAACTCCACATACACTCTTAATATGAGTAACTGCTCATAAATTTTAGCTGTGTATCGCAAAAATACAAACCTTTGCACTGTATAAGTGGTCGGCATCTGGTGGATCAAGAATGGCCATATTTTTTTCTAAGGACTCTACTTCTCTGTGCATTACATAGAAATTGCAGTAATTTCCCAGCTGAAATGGTCTTGACAAAGGGAAAGCATCCACCCATGTAAACTGAGCATCAAAAAAGTCACTAGGTATATATAAATTCTGATAACGGCGCCTTAGTTCCATCATGTCACAACTAGGACTGAAAAAAAGACATAAGTAGTGAATAAAAAGCCTTAATACCAAAGAGTATGCAAACATTCACTCAATTCTGAAGCTAAACATCTAACCTGACACGGCTAAAAGCCAGCTGCAAATGGTCAATTACTAATGAGCTATAGATGTGCAGAAAGGCATATGATAATCTCATTTTCAAAATGTTTACTTACAGCTTTGAATAAATAACATATCTAAATGTTACCTTTATTTCTTTACTTTTTGTGTGTAGCTTAAAATTCATTAGAGAAGACCCTTTGAAATAACTTCAACCCCAGCTCCAGAGAAGATCTGAACAAAAGCAGTTCTGTCTCAGTTGAAACTGTGCACTTTTGAGAAAGTTATGGTTCATATAGAATGACAGAAAGAAGGGATAAGAGTGGTACCAAATTAGTATAAGTGCTCCTCAATCAGTTTTATACAGCGTAGAAATACAACTTTTATTCTATAGTAAGATCCTAGGTCAAGAATATTTACATTCAAAATTAAATAAAATTCACGTGAAAGCAAAATCCAAATCTTTTTTGGATTATCCACACTTCCATACCTTTCAGTATTAATGATTAAGATCCGTACCTGATTGCTCATTATGTAAAGAGAGGGTAAGATTCTGGCCTTTTAAACCTGGCATACTGATTTTTTTTAAAGGTTCATTTCCTTTTTCCTAAGAAGCAAAGCTTTTAAGGGAGAGAAACTAAAAGGTAAATCAATCTGATAAAAAGCCAAGAGATTTCTGTTAAAAGCATAATGAAAAGTGGAAAATGCAATTTGTAAGATGAAAAGATAACTATACTGTCTTTTAAAGGACAATTAAAACAAGGGTATAAAATGTGAACTAATATATAGGTATGTCTTTTTATTTGAAGCCTAAAAATAAAAAGTATAGAATGATAAACTTGTCAGTTATGATTACTGATATAATTATACTTTATTTGGATAAAATTCTATTTTAAAAATGTATAAAACAGGTATGTGAGTTTTGTTTTTGTTGTTTTTAAAGAAGTGCTGCAAACAGAAAGTATGTGTAATAGCTTCCTAGTTTCCCATCACTAGAATTTTTGATGTTGTATCCTACCCCATAGGAGTAAAATCTATAAAACAAGAGATAAAAAATACAAATAAATCATTTTTTTGGCATACAGTCTCTTATAATCATATTACTATAAGAAAATCAGGATTTCCAATAATTATAAGAAGAGGAATGAGAACGTTAAAAATCATTTATATTTGTAATGATTTCATTTGATATTCTGGGAATTTACTTCAAAGTGGTGAAGTGAAACTCTGAATGTCTAATTTGAAAGGAGATAGATAACTGTTAAATTTACATCCTAGGTATCAACTCTTTCTAGAATAGCATTCTAAGCTGGGAAAAGATGAGTTTAAAGTGGAGCTGCTCGCCCCGGCCGGCATGGCTCAGGAGGGTCTCAGGTTTGATTCCCCGTCAAAGGCACATACCTGGGTTGCAGGTCTGACCCCCAACCCCGGTCAGAGCGCATGTGGGAGGCAACCAATTGATGTGCCTCTGTCACACGGATATTTCTCTCTCTCTCTAAAAAAAAAAAAAAAAAAAAAAAAAAAATCAACGTAAAAATATCTTCGCTCCTTGGGTGAGGATTTGAAAAAAAGTAGAGCTGCTCTATTTAATATCTTTGGGACTGGAGATAGTTTTGGTTCCAGAAACTTTTTCTCAACTATACAGACTACATATTTTAAGTATACAAGTAAACAGGATAACAAGAAAACTAGTATAAATTAAGAGTAGTTGCACCCGGCCGGTGTGGCTCAGTGGTTGAGCGTTGACCCAGGAACCAAGAGGTAGGTCCTGGGTTTGATTCCAGATCAGGGCACATGCCTGGATTGGGGGCTTGACCCCAGTAGGAGGCATGCAGAAGGTGGCCGATTGATGTTTCGCTCTCATCAATGCTTCTATCTCTCTATCCCTCTCCCTTCCCCTCTCTCTCAAATCAATAAAAAAATATTTAATTAAAAAGTTAAAAAAAAGAGTAGTTGCTGACTTGATCACAAGCAAGAGTAAATGAAAACCAACTACATAACAATTAAGCAAAGTCACCAAGCAAAAAATTTTGGCAATGAGTAGCATAAATAAAATACACTGGTTTACTCAATCTAGAACTGAATATAGAGAAATTTTAATGTTTGATAGCCCAATATTATGAATATTAATTATAACACTTTGTTGAAATGCAGCAATACTCTCTTAGGACACTGAAATGCAGTTATTTGTTCCTATGTGAAACTGCTTTAAATGCTGCTTGTAATGATTTATTTTTATTTTACTGTCAATTTGTTTTTTTCTGTCTGTTATTTCTTCTTATACATAACTGCCAGTCCCAGGGCCTTCAGATAATTCTTCCGTTCCCTTAGAGTAAATTAGTCATAAATTAGTCATTTACCAATTTCCCTTTTTATGAATTACAACTTTGCAGCCATTACTGAGTATCTACAAATGACACACACTGTTGCTTTAGATACATGAACTCACAATTCTTGCTAGTTGATATAATTTCCTCTTTGCATGTGAAGTTCAAAAATTCTTTGTTTTAAATTGATTTATGAGCGAGAGAGAAAGAGAGAGAAAGAGAGAGAAAGAAATATCAATTTTGTTGTGCCACTTATTATGTATTCACTAGTTGATTCTTATATATGCCCTGACCAGAGATTGAACCCACAATCTCTGGTGTATTGGGACGATGCTCTAACCAACTGAGCAACCCAGCAGGGCTTCAAAAATTCTTAGTAACTTGCCCATTATTTCTGATTCCAAAGACTGAAAAATGTGTTTTTTTTAAACATATAGACATGTGTGTATATTTTTATTATACTGTATTACCACAGCTAACTTGAAATATTTCATCCATTCCTGTATTATATTATCAGACACAATGGACTATGCATAAACTTAATAAAGTTATCAATAAATCTGGATCTTAAATGATTCTAACTTTAACGAATAACTTCATCAGAGTGGCTGCCTTTTTCAATAGCTGATATCTCTAATGAGTGTATGAAAATAATGTAATCCTGGCAAAGAACTAAACTGCTACTTCAAATTGCATTTCTCCTCTTGTATAAATTAAAATTATTAAGTATAAAGAAATGAAAGTTGCGAGAAAAATATATCTGTATATAACACATTCTACTAAGCTACACAAAATTACAAAACTAATAATTTCATAAGAAGTGGGGGAAAATAACTTACCAATCTAAAGAAAACTTTGAAAACTGAACTGTGTAACGTGGGACAACACGGCGAACTCTCCGAGGCGAGCGTTCTCTCTCTCTTCGAGGCGATCTCTCCCGGGAACGTTTTCTCTGAGGAGACCTTTCTCTGGATCTGCGTCTATCTCTCTCCCTTTCACGACTTAAAAAACAACAACAAAATTTCCTAAAATTAATAATTTTTCTAGCATTATCTAAGAATTCCTTCATGAAATAAGTTAAGATTCTACAGTATACTTTTTAAAATAATTTTTATGAATTGTGGTAAAATATATACAACATAAACTTAATCATTTCAATCATTTTTTTAGTGGCATTAAGTACATCACATTATGCAACCATCATCCCCATCTAAAAACATACCTTCGGCCTGGCCGATGTGGCTCAGTGGTTGAGAGTTGACCTAAGAACCAGGAAATCACGGTTCATTCCTGGTCAGAGCACATGCCCAGATTGCGGGCTAGATCCCCAGTAGGGGGGGTGCAGGAGGCAGCCGATCAATGATTCTCATCATTGATATTTCTATCTCTTTTTCCCTCTCCCTTCCTCCCTGGAATCAATAAAAAATATATATTTAAAAACATACCTTCGATCATCTTTTCTGTTAGGCACTTGATCCCCTCTGTCATTCCTTCCTGAAAATCTGGATGGTGGATCTAACCTTCGTGCTGGTTGTGGCTGTGAAACTATACGAACAGGAGGCTGCAATAAGCCAGCTTTAAAAGATACAGAAAAAAAACAAACATTTTTACTTAAACAAAGTTCAAAAGCATTACCTGGTTAAATTTTATAGACAGAAAACGTTGGCTAATATTTTAGGCTCTCTGACCCATGAATGGTGGAGACCGTTTTGTATATTTGGGTATTTTTTTACAACCCTTTAACAATGCAAAAACCATTTTTAGTTCAGGGACAACACTAAACCAGGCCGTGGACCAAATCCAAGGGATATAGTTTGCCAACCCTTGATCTTCTGACACTAACCCAAAGATTGCTATACAATAAGATATTCACAGGGTGCCAAAGTATCATCCAGAGATTATCTACACAGAGAAAAAACACTTCTTATAATACAAAGATTTATGGCCACCACTTTGATCATGTATCTGACACCATGTGCCTCTTAGGATGATGCAATATAATAACGTACAAAACATTGCCTATAATATGTTCTTGCCAAATGCCTTTAGACTTAACCTAGAGTTTATAGTTTATATGGTGGTGGATAGAGGAATAAGGTAAAAATATCACAAGGAATCAAGACAAATCCAGAATATAACATTCCAAAAGAATTTACAAATCAACTGGCCCAATTTCTTAAAAAAAACCAAGGTAATAAAATAAAAAAGAGAAAGTAGAAGCTATTCTAAAATAAAAAACACTAAAGAAACATAACCAAATATAATGCATGAAACTTGGCTTTCTGTTTAGGAAACAAAAAACAACCTTAGAAGACATTTGGGCCGTGGCTGGTTTGGCTCAGTGGACTGAAGGGTCCCGGGTTCGATTCCAGTCAAGGGCACATGCCCGGGTTGCGGGCTTGATCCCCAGTAGGGAGCGTGTAGAGGCAGCCGATCAATGATTCTCTCTCATCATTGATGTTCCTATCTCTTCTCTCTCTGTACCTTCCTCTCTGAAATCAATAAAAATATATATTTTTTAAAAAGGACATTTGGGAGACAACTGAAGAGTTCTGAATATAAACAGGGTATTTAAATGCTTTCTCTTAGATGTGATAATAGATTGTGGTAATACAGGAAAACTCAGTTTAGGAAGGACATGCTTAAATATATGGGAGTGAAAAGTCATAGTGTCTGGTAATTACTTCAAACATTTAAGCTAATATCATGTGTATTTGTTAATTTATGCAGACAAAACACTTTGATAAAATGTGAACTGTTCAGGGTTGTAAGTATACAAGTAATCATTATACTGTTTTTTCAACATTTTTATATACATGAAATTTTTTCATGAAGATTTGGGAGAGAAAAATAACCAGCTAACTTATGAATATTGCTTATGTTAAGTAATACTATACCAGCTAAAGATCAATGGGCTGGTATTACTGAAGGAATCCCTTGCCAATGCAGATTTCCCTACTATTCTGCCAAGTGAACCCTAGCACAGTCCACTGATCCCTTCTCTCTCTTCTACTGTTTTTTTTTTTTTTAATATTTTATTGATTTTTTTATAGAGAGGAAGGGAGAGGGATAGAGAGTTAGAAACATCGATCAGCTGCCTCCTGCACACCCCCTACTGGGAATGTGCCCGCAACCAAGGTACAAGCCCTTGACCGGAATTGAACCTGGGACCCTTCAGCCCGTACACCGACACTCTATCCACTGAGCCAAACCAGTCAGGGCTCTTCTACTGCTCTTTTTTAAAAAAATATATATTTTATTGATTTTTTTTTACAGAGAGGAAGGGAGAGGGATAGAGAATTAGAAACATTGATGAGAGAAACATCGATCAGCTGCCTCCTGCACACTCCCCACTGGGGATGTGCCTGCAACCAAGGTACATGCCCTTGACTGGAATCGAACCTGGGACCCTTCAGTCCGCAGGCCGATGCTCTATCCACTGAGCCAAACCGGTTAGGGCTCTTTACTGCTCTTATTGCTCCTCTCAAGCACCTACCAAACTCAAGGGATACATCACCACCAGAAACACTGCTTTCTTGAGCCCTTCCACAGAAGCCATATCTCTTCTTGAGAGAGTGACAGGGGGGAAAATGGTATTCAAGTCCTATTCATAACTGAAAACAAATCCTCTAAGGAAAAGAAGATGAGAGGGAAAAAAGGACTAAAGACATATCCTTGGGTGAGGATTAAAAATAGGACTAAAGATCAGATACAGGGAAGAACCAAGTAGTCTGGAAACAGCCTGGCATTACCTAGTAATTTTAACATACACAAACCCTCAGACCCAGCAATTTCACCAGAAAATATACGCTCTATGGAAACCTGTGCACATTGCCTCACACATGTATGCGTTCACAGCAGCAGCTTCAGAAACCAAAAACTAGAAACAACCAATGTTTACCAAAGAACAGACCAACTGTATACTATTCATACTATGGAATATTATGCAATAAGGAAAATGAAGACATTAGAGCCACACAGAATAGTATGAAAAACTTTAAAAACATAATGTTGAACAAAAAAATTTGTACACAAAAGATTATATAAATAGAATCACAGATTATGTAAAAAACACAACTAAATTGTATTCTGAGGCTATATACTTAGAGGGTAAAACTATTAGAAAAGAGTTAACTAGCAATGTTGTATTTTTTTGCCCAATTAGTGATTTACACGTGTGTTCACTAATAATGTTATACCGTTTCATCACTTTAAGTGTATCATAATTTACAATAAAAGAGAAAGTGCCGCCATTACATTTTTTAAAAATACCAATTAAACAGGCTTCTATTAACCTAAGGCTTTAAAAATCCCAGAGTTTCAAATAATCAATATGCAAAGGAAAATTTAAAACACAGCTCATTTTTTTGATGCACTATGGTTCAATGAGGAACTTAAAGTGCTATCACCAGACCCTACATGTACATAAAATGTTATATTTATAAGAAATAAGTCTCAAAAACATTTACTTCAGTTACAGATAAGATACCAAAATGGGGACAGAGGACTCAGTTTAAGTTAGCAAAGAGCATGTCTTTCGATAAGAACAATCAAATAAAAAAGTTTCCAAATAGCTATAAAAGTAGAAGTGGCTTAGCCCTGACCGGGTAGCTCAGTTGCTTGCAGCCTTGTCCCGTAGACCAAAAAGGTTGCTCGTTCAATCCCTGGCCCAGGAGGGGAAGAGTCGATGTTTCTGTTTCTCTCTCTCTCTCTCTCTCTCTCTCTCTCTCTCTCTCTCTCAAAAATTAATAAAAATATATCCTTGGGTCCGCTGGCGTGGCTCAGTTGTTGAGCGCAGTCCTATAAACCAGGAGGTCACTGTGTGATTCCTGGTCAGGACACATGCCTGGGTTGCGGGCTCAATCCCCAGTGTGGGGAATGCAGGAGGCAGCCAATCTATGATTCTCTCTCATCAATAATGTTTCTATCTCTCGCTCCCTCTCCTTCCTCTCTGAAATCAATAAAAATATATTTTAAAAAAAAGACATATCCTTGGGTGAGGATTAAAAAAAATAAAGTAGAAGTGGTCTACACAGAATACTTAACTTTCAAGTATTTTGGAAGTCCCTGTTTTTTCGTAATTAGAAGTATACTCTTACTATTTTAACAATTATGTATTAGTCTGAAACATAAAAAACAAAGATACATTGCATATAATACCTTTCTGCTGTGGCTGCTGTAATAAAGGCTGTGGTTGAGTCTGCAACAGTGGTGTAATAGAAGCTGCTGAAATCTGTGCCTGTAGCAGTGACTGAGGCTGGGGCTGAGCCTGAACACCAAATGTTGTCTGTGGTGCAATTGGCTGAAGTACAGCAGGAGGAGTCTTCAGTAAAGGTTGGGTTTGGGACTGATTCTTAACAAAAATAAATAAACTTTTAAAATATGAAAGAAAAATCTTTATAAATCAGACAACTCAATGACCAAGTTTCTACAATAGCTAACTCAATATTTCATATACCTGATTTGGTAGTGTTTGAATTCTTTGTGCATTCCATTTAAATGGCATATTAGGATTATATGTAGCTTCAACCAAAACTCTGTCACCCACTTGAGGGGTTTTCCCTTTGACAGCACTGGAAAAAAAAAAAGTAAAAGCACATTTAAAAGAGTTTCCTCCAAAAGAGATTTACAAATTTGGTATTTTAAAGTACATTATTTCAAAAGCAAGGAAAGAAAAAGAAAAGGGGGGAAAAAAGTAAAGTATATCTAACCCCAATATATTCAACAAAAAAATAAAACAACCAGCCAGTGTAGTTCAATGGTTGAGCTCATCAACCTATGAATCAAGAGTTCAGTTCGATTCCCAGTCAGGACACATGCCCAGGTTGCAGGTTCAATCCCCAGTGAGGGGCGTGTAGGAGGTAGTCTATCAATGATTCTCTCTCATCACTGATACTTCTATTTTGCTCCCTCTCCCTTCCTCTCTGAAATCAATAAAAATATGTGTTTAAAAAAACCATGTTTTTAGTATGTAGGTAATCCTCATACTTTGGGCTTTTGAAAGATAAGAGAAAGGCATGTAAAATTTGCTTTGGGCTTTGGAAAGATGAGAGAAAGGCATATAAAATGGAAAAATAGGAGACCCACTTTCAAAAAAAATCATATAGTAAGGTCATTAGAAATATATTTGAAATAGCTAAGGAAATTCACTAACAAAATACTATTTTGGATATGTTAGTTCACCAATCACTCAATCCTATTTATTAATATTTTAATTTTAAAATGTTTTTAGTACCCTGGCTAGGTAGCATCATCCTGATATGCTGAGGTTGTGTGTTCGATCAGCAGTCAGGGCATATACAAGAATCAACCAATGAATGCATAAATAAGTGGAACAATAATCGATTTCTTTCTTTCTCTTTCCTTTCCTCTCTAAAATCAATTTTTAAAAATTTTATAAAAAGAATGTTTTTAGTTTATACATCACTAGATATGTCAAACAGAAGATAAATTTTAAAAGGCATGTGAATATTTCAATCCCTAATTTCATTGTATGTCTAAACATGAAAAATTAGAAATAACTCACTCCTACAAAATGTTTATAAAAAATTCACATTACTAGTTCATTTAATAACCAAATTATAACTTCAGTCACATTCTACATTAAAAAAGGTCATGGGTACAAGTATGACAAGCTGAATGATTAAAACAAAAAATTATAGCTAAATCACAATCCTTTGCACAATTAAGCAGGTACTATCGATATACATGTTAAATACAAAAAGGCATCTGCCAACACCTAACAAAGTTTACCTAAGCTGAAAGAATACATCTTCATCCACAAACCCAAATGTATCATGTAGTTTTGTGACTACTCCTGTAAAAACACGCTGTTTCTGAGGTTGGGTTTGTTGCTGACTGGATCTTGGTGTTGGATATGATACAGTTATCTGTGCTGCAGGCTGAGGCGTAGACAGGCTAAGACTTGTAGGCAGTGCAACAGCTGGCTATAAAACAAAATCAAAATCAAATTAAGGTAGTGATTTGAAATAGTCTGCAAATTCTCTAAAAATCGATTTTAAAAATCTAAAACAATAAAAAATAGTCTAGAAATTAAAAATAACTCAAAATGCTAAAAATAATTTATTTGAAGTTAGAAAAATATACCTGTACACCTTGAAGATAAGAATCAAGTTTAAAAAATAGGTCATTTGAGGAAAAAGATACTGTAGTACAATGAGTTTAAAGAGCAGTGCTTAACCTGGCTGGTATGGCTCAGTGGTTGAGCGTTGTCCAGTTTGCAAGCTTGATCCCCAATGGGGAGCATATAGGAGGCAGCCAATAAATGATTCTCTTGCATCATTGATGTTCCTCTCTCTCTCTCCCTCTCTGAAATCAATTAAATATATATACACACACACATATATATATATTTTCAAAGTGCTTATGTTAGTTTTCTCTTAAGAATTCAAAATCCATAGTGGCATCATAAAGACTCAGGAAAGTCCTATATAAGTGAATTAAGTCATAGAAAGGCCAATATGTATGATCTCATGTGGAGAGCGGCTACAGTGGTTGGACAGGTTATGGTCCGAACCTGTGGTCCCACAGGTTATATAAGTGATATAAACTGCAGGAGGTACAGCAAGTAAACAAAGCTTGATCAGGTGCATGTAATTGAGTAAGATTCGAAACCCACAAGAACTTTGTAAACATCTTGACCATGCCCTTACTTTGCCCCGTGGAATTTATACTAATAAAAGGGTAATATGCTAATTAGACCAGGAGACCTTCTAGACAAAGCCATGGTTGCAGGCCAAGGCAGAGGCAGTTAGGGGTGATCAGGCCAGGAGGGG